>NC_077233.1:101757948-102057948 GCF_027887165.1 Monodelphis domestica
TAATAGCTTTCTCTGAGCATCAATCTTATTATGCACAATGGAATGGGTGGGAATTACTAGTAATCAAGCACACCTTAACTGAGACACACCTGTAAACACATCCCATAAAACAGGATCACACTATCCAAGGAAAGAAGAGAGAGGATCTAAGGCTCCTAGTCTCTGCTCTTCTGTAATAACCATTGCTTACCACTCCTGCTATTCTTTCACATTCCAGTCCTCCTTCCACAACTTGGAGAGGCTTTTCCCCAACTTCTGGCTACAACCAGTCATCAACCTGCTTAATGATATGTCTAAATATCCTCTACAGAACTCTAATCAATTGCTCCCATCTCCATCTACTTTAGCATAGCAGATACTGTCTAGGGAGGCAATCTTCTCATAAACAGTGGCTGTAGCTTTTGTTCCTTTACTCGTGTTAGCCCTTCAGTATCCCAGTGTTTGGGTTATTTTCTTGGAATTGACTTGCATTGCCCTGTCTTATCAGAGGACTCAATTTCTGTCACTAAACTTGGGTCCTTTTGGTAGGAGCCTCTTTGTCTAGCTCCATACTAACTACCTTCCCAGCTGGATCTTTTGGCCACTACCAAAACTCCACACTTCTATGCCTATTTGATCTCCTTGAGTTTATTCTCTCAGTTTAATGCTTCTTGGTCTCACCTGCCCTCTCCTACTATGCCTTCTAGGCCAGGTCTTTAACCCATTTTTCTCCTGATGAAATAAGATAACATTTAAAACACCTTGAAAACCTTAAAAAGTGTTGCACAAACATTATTATTACTGCCTAATTACTTGAATTTTGACAACTCATTTTCATTTTACAGATGATATAGCTGAATGATAGGGTGTGACTTGCTAACACCTCACATTTCTCTGGTGTTTTAAGGTTTCCCCACAATAACAATGTGGGATAGGCAAAGAAAGTATTACTATTTTAGAGATGAAGAAACAGACCCAAATTAAATAACTTGCCTTAGTTTGCATGGCTTTAAATTATTAAACCTGGGATTCAAACCTGGATCTTTCTCACTCTTAAATCTAATTTTCCCTGAACTACTCTGCCATGAGTGTATGAACTCAGGGTTCTTTTGAAGAGCTTAATGCTCTTCTCTTTCCCACAGAGACTGGCATGCTGAGATATCTTGTATGACTAGATATGGCAGAGCACAGACTAACTTCCTTCTATTCTAGGGTACTTGTATGCCCTGCTCATCCATCATCCTAGAGTGGCATATCTTGCATCCTAGTAGTCTTGCTCTGAATGTTTGTACTTGGTGAACCAGAAAGGTCTGCATTTGAAGGGCAGAATTGGTAGAAAAATGTGTAAGCAACACAGGTGATAAAGATATTTACAGGGAAGAGAATCTATGTCAGGTCTAAGGCTCAGAAAACAAATCCCAAGGCAAGAATAAAATTATCACAGGGTGAATAAAAGCCAAGTAAAAATTGGTTTGCTACCATTCTTGGTTTGACTTTTATCCCAGTAATGCCACTGGGATGTCACTTTGGAATGAAGTACCTATAGTTAATGGGGAGTTTGGAGCACTAAAAGTACCCTCTAGAGTTCTAAAGAAATGGACTATTTTGTTTCTGAAATACATCCTTCCAGTTCCACACTATTAGGAAAGTTTCTTATCGTATGAATGACCAGATTGTGATTTCAAACAGTATGAACAATATATTCAATTTGATGAAATTAAAGAAAAAAGGATGGGAGAAAGAAGAATATAGGATCAAAGATTCAAGGGCTTGAGGGGCTCTTAGAGGTTCAACTACTCTAAGCTCTCATTTTACAGATAAGGCACCTGAGGCCCAGAAAGGTCGAGGTCTTGTTCAAAGTTGCATAGCTAGCAAATGGCAGAATTGAACTAAGGTTCCTACAGGTGTAGATTAGGCATAGAGGAAGGTTCTAGTGTATTAGGTAAATCCTCTCTGAAGGATCTCTGAGAGAACAGGGGTAAAAATAGAGAAGATAATGTGCATCAGAGGAGGAAGGCATCCACTATTGATGCCATGGATTCACAGAAATATTAATGAAATATGAAAGATAGATTAAAAAGAGAGACAGTATACAGGGAAATTAGTTTTAAGATTTAGTCTGCAATGAATGAGGACCACAGTAGTAGTGGTAAAGAAGGAAGGGAATAAGCATTTGTCAAGCACCTACTATAGAGCGACTAGATGGCACAGTGGATAGAGCATTGGGCCTGGAGTAAGGAAGATGAGCTCAAATCCGACCTCAGATACTTGTGATCTTGGGGAAGTAAAAAGTCCTGTTTACCTCAGATACTCATCTGTTAGGCAAACCACTCCAGTATGTTTGCAAAGAAAACCCCAAGGAAGTTAGGTCCATGGAGTCATGTAAAGTCAGATAGGACTGATTGAACAACAACAAAGGACCTGTTATATTCCAAAGCACTTTACAAACATATCATTTTATCTGCACAACCCTGTGATACATTATCCTCATTATTTAACTGAGAAAAACAGGGAGTAAGTGATTTTCCCTGGGTCACACAGCTAGTAAGAACCTGAGATTGGATTTGATCTCAGGTCTTCCTGAGGCAAGACATAACACTCTATCCTCTGTGCTACCCATCTGCCGAGGAGAGAGGAAAGGAGATGATGGTCAGAGGTTATTTCATAGATCCAGAATTGATAGACTCTGGCAATGGTCTTGCCTAATGCCACATAGGCAATAAATAGCAGAGCTGAAATTTGAACTGAGGTTTTTGTAGCTAAAGAAAAAATAAATGTAGAGGAAGGATTCTAACACATTGGGGAAATTCTCTCTAAAGGATCTCTGGGAAAACAGGGACAAGAATATGGAAAGTGAGAGGAAATTAAAAAAGAACAACAACCCACTTAGAATCTCATCCATTCAGGGCATTCAGACTTACCCTTGAATGTGTCTTGTGTGTTTAAACTCATTGTCTGGCAGTCTGGAGATATATAAAAAACCCCAGTGTGGGTTGTGATCCGATGTTGCAGGCTTCCCTTTGCTACTACACCTATCCTGACATTTCTGAAATAACATGGTGGCACTAGACTCCTGAATTAGGGGATACCTGGGATCGCATCTCACCTCTGGCACTAGCGGGTCATTTGTAAACTGGAAAAAGACCCCCCAAACCTCTAGCATCTACCTCACAGGGTTGTGAGGGTCAAATGGAATAAAGTAAACATAGCACCTCCCAAACCCCAAAGGGCTATATAAATGCCAGCTATCATTAATATTTATCTCAGAGAAAGCCCATGGCAAGAAGGCGTGTGTCAGTATCAATTAATGAATCCAAGCATGCCTTGATAGGAAGGATATAATTCTTATATTTGGCCACATAAGGACAGATGGAGTCACTTTTTATTGATGTTAATCTTTTTTTCCCTCTCATCTCCTCTTCCCTACCTCATCCTCACAGGGAAGATTGGGCTCTTTGTGAATTTAATAACAGTAGGAATTCCCTGTATGTAGGAGTATAGAATTTTGGAGAAGAATAAAGTGGAAATGATAAGGACATAAAGATAGGTATGCTGGGTAAAATTCTTTTCTTATATGATATAGTTATCCACTTCTGAGCATGTTATAACCTGTTACTGTCTTTCCCAAAGTATTTTTGACCTCTTTTTCAACCTATGTCAAGACTGTAAGCTTCTCGAAGGTAAGGACTTCTGTGTTTCTCATTTATATATCCATAGCACCTAAAAGTGTTTTGTACATAGCAACACGCTTTGAATATTTTTTGGATTGAAATACACACACTTAGGGGAAGACAGCCATAGATCCAGACTGCCATGAAAGCACTGTCTGTGTACTAGCTCTCAAGACCCCAGCTGGCTCTTTCTGAGTCCTCTTTAGGTATTGGCTCATTGCCTACAATGCTGAAAGAGATATTTCCAATGATTGGCATCTCCTGTGCTGTACTAACAAGATACTAGTTAGGATAGAAGCAAAGCTAGAATGTAGTCTTCACAGAAACCATCTAGTCTAATTCCCTCATTTTATAGATGAGGAAATAGTCCTAGAGGAATTAAAATGGTTTTTCTCAGGGTGATATGAGTGTATGAGAAGGGATCTGAACCTTCTCTAGAGCCAAGGCTTTGCCCACTATTCCATGCTACCTTTTTGTATAGAATGGTTAAGATAGTTCTTAAATGCCTAGAGAGAAAGGAAGAAAGAAAAAAGACAAAGTAGTAGCTGTGCTCCCTGAAAGACACAGGCAAGCTGTTGCTTATTTCCCAGGGAAAATGACACTCATTTCTAAGGGTCATGGCAGAGAAATCATCTCATTTACCATGTGCCTAATCGAATTTTAGCTAGAGGGATAATCCTGGAAGTGCTCAGAACCCAGCACTATGAGATGGAAGGATAAAAGGAGTAGATGATTCTCTGCCTGCCCTGAAAGAACTTAAAATGTGTTGAGTAGGTATACTCTCTCTGCATCTCCTCATAGATGAAGAAGAAAAGAGAATGTATGTGCTTGTAGGCACAGATTCCCACAAGAGCCTTCCTAAGAGGCAACAGGAAGAAGATTACATTTATCTGATTTCATTGGAGGCTGACGAAATATTTTTTAGATCTGCAATCTGGTTCCTTGTGACACTTGAGCTTGTGAATTCGCAGCATTCAATACTCAGGGTTACTTAAAGCAACTGATGGCTAATTTATTTGGAAGAACCATGCAAACACCAGATATAGATCTGGAAAGGACTTCAGAGAGTCCATCTCTTTCACTTTTGCTGATGTAGAGGCCAAGAGGTTTGTGACTCGTATAAACTTGCCCACAGATAAATAAATAGCAAGACTGTGATTTGGACCTAGTTTCTCTACTCCAAATTTACTATTCCCTTTCCATGTTGCCACACTTGGAGTCTGGCTGGTCAGTTTATGCTTCATACTTATGCCAGAGAGCCTGTTCATCCTGAAAATGTCAAAGCTGTGCTGATAAAGAGAGACAGACACAGGGACAGAAGCCAAACAGGAAATAGTGACCATGTTGTTGTTTGTTCATGTCCAATTATTCATCACCTCATTTAATTTTCTTGGCAAAGATACTGGAATGGTTTGCCATTCTCTTCTCTAGTTGCTTTTACAGAGGAGGGAACTGAGGCAAATAAGGTTGAACGACTTGGCCAGGGTTACACAGTAAGTGTTCTAAGTCAGATTTAATCTCAGAAAGAGGAGTCTTCCCGATTCTAGGCCTGGCACTCAATCCTAGCTGCCTTTGGTGATCCTAGAGTATCATAAAACATATGAATAAAGACCAAATGGTCTATAGACCACATTATAAAAGATCAGAGACCATATAGGGCCAGAGATCTTATTAAGCCAAAGACTATATTATGTAAAATCAGAGATGAAACCTTCTGGATGATAGCTTGCCTAATTGTACACAGAGCTTTATAGTTTGCAAAACCCTTTCCTAAAACCACCTTGTTGAGGGAGGTCAGGTAAGAGGCTTAGAGAGAAGTCCTTCCCTCCCTCTCATGTGATCCCATGTGGCAGACCTGGGTCCCCTTACTTCAGTGCTCATTCCATGATCCCTCACTACCTCTCGGTGGATTAAAAATAAGAAGAAAATACATGAGAAATCCCTTCTTCACCATATATGGCTTTAAGGGGCAGAAGACTCTACAGTGAAATTCATTGATGAAACATGCAGAAGAGAAGATGCACCCCTGTTGCTTCTTAAAAACTCTTCCATGGAATGATTTGAACTTGAAGAGCACACTTGGCCCCCAAAATAAAGACCCTTTCTATCAATTTGTTGAAAAGTCCACACTGGGTTCTTAAGCTCTTTGAACCCTTTTCTTCCCAATCATCCTTATAGGGGTAAGTGACAAAAGCATCAGGAGATGTTTCAAACCTCAATGTTTTCTAAGTTTCTGCAAGTTTCCCTGACCTTGGTGGCAAAGTGAGTTGAATGCTGGAGGAGTTGAAGTATGAGATCTAGTGCAAAGAGTAAGACATAGCTAAGGATTTTCCTTAAGTTTGTGGTTTTTAATAGGCTTTGGGATCTGGAACTGGACTTCCTTAGAAGCTTAGAAGAGACTTCAGAGGTGGAGGAGGGAGAAGATAATATTTGCCTGTTGCGTCATTAGAATGTTATTAGAATCTATTACCCTAAAAACTATGACCCCTAGCAAAACTACGATTCCCAGAACCCCATTCACTTCCTGTTGTTACGTGCTGACATAGACAGGATATAAATTGGGTGGATGTTTGTCTCTTGCTCTCTTGTCTTCCTGTCTCAGCTTTGGTGGAGTGGACTTTTTGAGCAGGTAGAAAAACTTGGTCATGTAGTTCTATTTTTTTAGATAATGAACTTTATAAAAATAATACTTGAAGTATTGGACATTAATTTAATTTCTACACTATCTTCTGATACTTTGTAGGAATTCCATGTAGAAGAGGGATTAGATCATTCTTGGCTTATGAAACCTGGACAGTCTAGCCATGCCATGCTGGAAAATTAAACCATTTCCACTTGAATTGCCTTAGGGAGATTCTGAAGATTACCTGACCAGAAAAGGTACCAGACACCAAGGTTCTTTTTTGAGCCAAACAGCCAAGCATTCAGGCTCAACTGCAAAGAGCACAATTCCAATGCGCTGGCTATGTTATTTGAATGCCAAATATGTTTGCCTAAAAGACTATTTTACAGACAACTCAAACAAGACAAGCACCCACACAGAGATCAGAAGTGATACAATGACATTCTCAAGATCTCTCTGAAGAACTTTGGTATCAATTGGGAGACATAGGGCTCCCTGGCACAGAGCTGTCCAGCACAGTGTGTCACATCAAAGAAGGCACTGTGGGTTCTATGAGCAAAGCAGAATTGCAGTAGCTCAAAAGAAATGAGAGATGTGCACATTTAGAAACATTTCCACCCCAAATTTCAATTTGGACTTTTTGTACCTGATCTGTGGTAGAACTTTCTGAGCTCATATTGGTCTGATCAGTCAACTGAATACATTGTACATTGACCCCCAACATCATGATGTCATTTTGGTCCTTTTCAAGTATGAAAGACATCAACACTTGGGTACAAGGAGAGGAGAAAACTTCAGAGGAGAGATCATAGATGAGAGATATTGCATTTAAGTTATACCTTAGAAGGAAAGATTGCATTTCAGCATGGGAAAACAATTTGAACTGGCTAACCAAAGGATGGATTGCCTAAGTAGGCAGTTAATTCTCTATCCTTGGAGGCCACCAATAGGTCAAGAACCTTGGGAATGACATTTAGTCACTCCCCCCAACCCCAACTGCCTGTCCTACTTCCAGCCAGTATAGTCTCTGACAGCCATCACCCTGGAAAGCAGAATGTGAACTGGTAAGGTCTTACAGGTCCACAGTTAACTAAAGACTTCCTCATCAAAGCTCATGGTAATGTCAAATGGTTTAATATCAGAAATGGATGATTTTATCAGTGAAAAGAACATTTAAAAAGATGCATTACTGGGGGCAGCTGGGTGGCTCAGTGGATTGAGAGTCAGGCCCAGAGATGGGAAGTCCTGGGTTCAAATGTGACCTCAGACCTAGCTGTGTGACCCTGGGCAAGTCACTTAACCCCCATTGCCTAGCCCTTACCACTCTTCTAGCTTGGAACCAATATACAGAAGGTAAGGGTTTTAATAAAAAAAAAAAAGATACATTACTATCTGCTTTACCACTATATCCTAAGGTCTATAATATATACAATATATATAAAGTCTTTGTATATATAATATCATATATTTTTATATTGTATATTATATATTATCTTTATTTATGATAATTTATAAGGTCTTTCCACTGAAATGATGCCTTGAGATGATAGAATGTGAGCTCCTCAAGAGTAAAGATTATATTATTAATAATAATAATTTGCACTTATATAGTGCTTTAAGGTTTATAAAATATTTTACAAATATCTCATATGAACCTCACAACATAGTAGACATTTTAATAACTTAAAAAACCCCCAAACCTTTGCCTTCCCTCTTGAGATCAATACTGTGTATTGGTTTCAAGGCAGAACACCTGTAAAGACTAGGCAGTGGAGATAAAGTGACTTGCCCAGGGCCACACAGCTGGGAAACATCTGAATATTTCAGATTTGAATCCAGGACTTCCCATCTCCAGGCCTGATTCTCAATCCACTGAGCCACCTAGCTTCCCTCAATAAATTTTTGTTGCTAGATGATTGAAGAAATAGTATTTTTAATTGAAAATTTTTAATGAATTAATTTAGAATATTTTTCCATGGTTACGTGATTTATGTTTTTTCTTCCCCCCCCCCCCATCCATAGTCAACGCAAAATTCCAATGGGTTTTACATGTGTCATTGATCAAGACCTATTTCCATATTATTGATATTTACACTAGGGTGATCGTTTAGAGTCTACATCCTCAATCATATCCATGTGATCAAGCAGTTGTTTTTCTTCTAGTTTTTTTTCTTTTCTCTTAAGTTATGGCAACTTCCTGTAGTCCTGACATATAATGGGTAAATACAACATTACTGCAATTTTTTGTCCTACAGATTTGTAGGACAGACATTTACTTTAATTGGGCCCTAATAACAAGGGCCTGTTATGAATTTATTCATTTTTAAATTCAGAAATTTTATATACATAGTTTTTGATATTTTGATTCTGATTTTGATTTTTTTATTTCTCTCAAAAGCATAATTTTTTCCTTTATTTTTTTTTATGCCAAAGGGGACTGCCCCCTAATTTGACTTTTTGTCAATGTGCCTAGCAAAACATTGGTTTTTGCTTTCTCTCTTTTCTATTTCTCTCTATTGGGATTTCCTCTTAGAAATTGAAATATTGTAAACATCTGTAGTTAGAAAGGTTTTAGGACTGCAAGATGATTCTGTTAAATGATTAATGGGGAGACTAGTCTCCCAATGATCATCAGGGGGGATTATGAAGATTGGATTTGGCTATCTCCTGATTGTAACAATGAAGGTACATCGCTCTTCCTTGATAGTGAAGATAAAATTTTAATTCCCAGTCTATTTTTAGATTTTAATCCCCAAAGTGTTAACTCAGTATTTAAAGTAGATCTACCCATTTTAACCACAAAAAGGTGTTAACTAACTACAAAAAGGTGTTAACTAGCTACAAAAGGTGTTAACTAACAAAAAAAGGTGTTAACTAACCACAAAAGGTATAACTAACTACAAAAGGTTTGAATACCCATTTCATAGGTTGAGTGGGCATTCCTGGAGAGGAGCATCTGCTGTGATTGGTAGATGTAAAATTTAGGGGAGGTGACAAGAGAAAAAGATCTTTAAATAGAGAAAACAGAGGCACACAAGAGGGATTGAGAAGAATTCAGTCACTCGGAGTTGGACTGGAAGTCAGACACTTGAGGAGAGACTGGAAGAGAGATACTCAGACTTGGAGTGAAGACACTTGGTTATGGAGCTAGACCCCTGGAGGATCTTGTGCAGGAGATCTCAGACTGCTTTCCTTTTAGACAGTCATGTGGTGAGTAAAAAGGCTGACTTAGTTTCCTTGCCCTTTCTGGAGGTGTGAACCTCTGAGAAAGGCCCAGAGTCTTGAGACAATTTTCCTTTGCCTGGGTTTAGAATTTCTACCTGATTCAGAGGAAGCTGGAGCTTTCTCTCTGTCTCCCTTTTTCTCTCTTCCTTAATAGAGGGAACTCTATTGTAAAATTAAACTACCATAAATTCCATTTACTTGAGTAATTCATTTTGGGATTTAGAAATTAAATCCCTGGTGACCACCAATTAAATATATTCAAGTCCAACCAAAATAAATTTAACAAAGTCTATGGCTTAGTGATTTTTGTTTCTGTTTTTTATTTTTAAACCCTTACCTTCTGTCTTCCCATTGATAGTTCCCATTGGTTTCAAAGCAGAAGAGTGGCAAGAGCTAGGTCATTGGAGTTAAATGATTTGCCCAGGTTACTCTGCTAGGAAGTATCTGAGAACAATTTGAACCCAGGACCTCCAGGACTCTCTATCCATTGAGCCTTTAGCTGCCCTGACTCCTGTTTCTATTTGAGTTTGGCACTACTTATTGGTCTATTCCCCTCATCTTTGATAAAGAACCTTTTAGTCTCCACTCAGACTCATGGTCGTACCATCTAACAAAGCAACATGTTCTATTTCTGGATGACTTTTTTTTAAATTAGAAATTTCTGCCTTTTTATATATTTAGATAGAGCTTTGAAGTTTATGAGCTTCCCTCATAATAACCCCAAAGGAAGACGAGTAAGTATGACTTTCATTGCTTTACATATAAGGAAACTAAGATGGAGAGAGAGTTTGCATAGATAGTGTCAGTGGTGGTATTGTGTGTGTATGTGTTTTTACTGTAATATAGTAATAAAACCTTAGTCAATTGTGTCTGAACCCTGGCTCTCTTGCTGATTATTCCCTGTGTAACATTAGGAAATTTACTAAACTTCTCAGGGCTTTGGAAAATGAGACAATGGGATTAGAAAATCTCCATATTTCTTTCCTGCTCTAAATCTTGTAAACTTGATCTGAGGTGTCCTGACTCCAAGTTCTGCTCTTTTCCCAGTTTTCTTCCCTGTTATCTCTCTGTTACAGGGAGTCAAAATCTGCCTTCGTTTTTTCATTCTGCCATCTGGGGCCACATAACATAAGTTTAATTGTACTTGCAGTTGACAAGCCTTCAAAAGGTACAAAGTTATTGCTTCATATATTTTCTTTGGGGGGAGGTCCCCAGAATTCCCTCAACCATTCCTCATTTAACATAGTCACCATCCCCCAAATATGTTCTAATTTCTCAATGTCTTTCTTAACATGTATCATCTGGCACTAAATATAATAATCCAGACACGGCAGGGTACATTGGCATTATCCCCTTCCTTTCTGAATGAAGCCTTTAGAAGAAAGCCTCAGCACTTAGCACAGTGCATGGCACATAGTGAGTGCCTTAAAAAATACTCATTGACTTGATTTTCTTGTTCTGACTGGTGTAGAGTAAGCCTTTCTTACTGAAGCTTCAGATCACATTTTTTTTTTAAATGCTAGCACTCAATGGTGCTTTCATAGTCAGTCAACATCCTTGAGTCTTTGACATTGTAGGTGCAGTTGATCAGATAGTTCCCATTTTGTAATTTTGTAGTGGCATTCCAAGACCTGGTGCATTATTCAAGTTTAAATTAAATGTAAAGGGATGCTAAATCCATAGAAAGCTGACAGTAATTCATGGGAGGAGAGGGGGACATTCTCTGTCCACTGCTCAGATTCTGAATTGCCAGTGCTGTCCATATCAGGGAATCTTTATGGACACTTAGGAGGAAATTAGAAACAACCATTGCATGTGCCCTCTCTTCTTCTTCTTTTTAACCCTTATTTTCTGTCTACAAGTCTCAGTTCTAAGGCAGAAGTATGGTAAGGGATTGGCAACTGGGAGAAGTGACTTTCCCAGAGTCAAATAGCTGGAAATTTCTAAGATCACATTTGAACTCAAATCCTCCCTACTCTAAGCCTGGCACTCTCTCCACTGAGTCATCTAGCTTCTCCTGTGTCCTCTCTACTCCTGAATAAAAGTGCTTCCACCTGAAATAAGAATTCTAGCACAAGCTTATTGACTTTACTCATTAACAATGCAACTCAGGCAAATAGAAAGAATATCAACAAAATAGTTGAAAAATGAATTCTACAAAAGTATACTGACCCAGCCTGGAAATAGAATTGATGTAAAAATAAAAATATTAATAAAATATATTTTAAAAATACAACCAGGGAACTTTAATTACCTCGAATACTTTGAAGGCTTAATTTTGTCATGAGGAGCTATTAACATGAATAATTTAAGGGATTTGTTCATTTATTCACTGGCTTTCTACTCCAGTACTCTTGCCACAGTTGATCAGAAATGGAAGTTAATAGAATGTAGTGAAAAATGGACTTACCTCCTCCTCCTCTCTTCCTTCCCTCCCCCTCCCTCCCCAAATATTGACCTAGGTGAGAGAAAGGGCCAGAAGGGAAAAACAGCAATCATACTTCATGAAATAACCCTGAGCCTCATTTCTACCACTTGATATGTGCCCTTGGAGAAATTATTTAATGTCCTTGACCCTCAGTTTCCACATCTGTAAAATGATGTTAGTGAGATGGGCATTATTTCTAGTTTATCTAGTTCTAATGAAGAATGTTCTTCATAAATTTTGAAGACTAATCTCATGCTCAGGTTATGTTTATCCCAAAACTTTGAAAGGTTTACAAACTTTGATCAACACAAAGTTTAACACTATTCCAGAAAACTGATAATGAACGTGCTACAGACCTCCTGAAGGAGAGATGATGGGCTCAGGTACAGATTGCAACATATATATTTTGGATATAACTAATGTGTAAATTTGTTTTGCTTGACTATGCTTGTTTTATTACAAGGGCTTTATTTTTCTTTTGTCTAGTGGGAGAGAAGAGATGAGACAGAAAATGAGTTTTTGTTCACTGAAAAAATAAAATTAAAAAAAGAATGCCAATTATTTGGATGCTTTTTCTTTTTCTGCCTATCAATTTTTTGATCTGAACTCTAAACTCTTATTTTAGATATGGTCCCAAATTCTTTAACTCCTATCATATACTTTGGGTTACTATCACTAGTGCTTAAGATCATCTTGGAAACTATAATTAGTAAAACTTCAAGCTAGAATTGAAGTGAGGGTCTTTTGAAACCCCACAATTCCTGCCTTTGGTTGGTCAGTCCCCTTTGCCCTACTTCTTAGTAGCCAAAATCATTGCATTCTCTCAAATCATTATTATTTAATTAAAAATATATAAATATATCAAGTATTTAAATTTTTTTTTCTCTTTGTTAAAATTGATCATTGGGATTAGTGACTGAAGACTGGAGAGAGACTTCATTCTTACAAAAGAGAAAAAGAATGGCTCATATGATAGGATTTAGAATTGGATCATCTATTTAAAATCTTCATTTCACAAAAAGGGAAACTGAGGACAGGATAGAAAAAGGAAGAGACTTGCATCAGATCACATAAGTCGTGTGTATTAGAACTTATAATTGAACTTAAATGCTGCAACTACAAAACCATTGCTCTTTCAACTAGAGTATATCTGTAGGCATATTCTATTTCTACCTACTTCTCTATCTGTATCTGTCCTCAACAGTCATATATCTGATGTTATTATAAATTCCTTCCAACCATCACTCTGATTTTCCTTTCAGAAAATAAAACACCAAAGATCTATACCATCAACCATTTTTTACCTTTTCTCCCCTTGCTTTGTCTTGAGCTGCTGCTTCTCCTCCACAAACGAGGTATTTAGAGCTCTATGTAACCTCTAGAACAAAGAGAAGACATAAGAAAAGCAATTAGAAGACCTTTCCTGCAAAACCACATAAGGCCTTGGCCCAAGAGAACAGAAGATATTGAGTCAATTCAAGAGAACTTTAGAACTCCAGGGGATGCTGGGAGGGGACTCCATTCCCATTCAGCAATAAGTTCAGTCATATTTAAACAATACAAGAACTCTCCAAGGGTCATTCCACCTATGGAAAGAAGTCATACGACAGTCTGAACAGACTATCTAGAAAGTTCTGATTGGCTTTTAATTTTTTAAAAAAATCTTTATCTTAATGAATAGCCAGTAGGAGAGCCTCTTAGAATCCAGGTGTCCTCATAATATGAGCCACTCAGTTACCTTAAAGGAATGAATAAAGGAATCACAAAATCATAGATTTAGATCTGGAAAGAAGCCACTTTGTCCAACCCTCTTATTTTCTTGATGAAGGTCATAAGACCCAGAAAGAAGAAATCATTTGTTCATGGTCACATAGATCATAACTATCAGAGCCAGGGATTGAGCCTATGCCCTTTGACTTTACATCTAACATTCACTCCACACTTGTGATGGTGGTAGAGACCATATGTGTGGGAGGCCAGTGGTATTACTGACTTCACGAGATGTCCTGAAGGTAAAAAAGAGCTATCAGCATTAGAGTTCTCTTTTATGTGCCTTTTAGGACAAAACAAAGAAACCAATGCTTTCTCAAGGTGTCTCTTCTATGGGGGTAGAAGTGAAAGACTTTAAATGTTTCCATTAGGAAAAATGGGCAGAAGACAAAAAATAGGATGTAAATGGGTCTTAGATAAACTGATCCATGAAGTATAAACACAAAGCAGTGCTAGCATTGTGCTAGGCTTTGTAGGAGATATAGAAGTAGGATAGGATATTGTCCTGTTTTCAAGGATCTTAATTTGATGGAGTAGAGATTCTTAACCTGAGGGTTTACAGATTCCTAGGAAATCTATGGATAGATTTCAGAAATTCCAGGAATTTGGATGGAGAAAAAAATTCACATCTTGATTTTCACTAATCTCTAACTGAAATTTTAGCATTTCCTTTAATTATTTAAAAATATTTTGCTGGGAAAGGCTCTGTTGATTTCACCAGATAAGAAAGGGGCCCATAACATAAGTGAGATTAATAAGAATTCCTATTTTAGAGGGAAAAAGTTAGAGATTGTAAAATGACATCTACATGGCTCTAATTCTCCATATAGCTTGGCTAATTCTGTACATTTTAGAATAATTGAATTTGAGTTGGAAGGGACCTTGAAGATTATGTAATCCAATAATCCAAATCTTAAAAATGAACTCATTTTATTTTTTTAAACCCTTACTTTCTGTCTTAGTACCAATTCTAAGATAGAAGAATGGCAAGGACTAGGCAATGGGGGAGGTGGGGCACATTAAATGACTTGCCCAGGGTCACATAGCTTGGAAGAATCTGAAGCCAAATTTGAACCCAGGACCTCCCACCTTTGATCTGACTGAATGCACTGAGCCACTTACCTGCCCCAGAAAATCCCTTTAAAGCTAGTTTTGAATCCTGATTATAACACTTATTGCTTATGTGCCCTTAGAGAAAATATTTAACATCTCTGGTCCTCAGTTTCCCAGCTGTAAAGCTAGAATGTTGGACTAAAAGATTTTTAAGTTTCCTTATAGTACAAAATTCCATGATTGCTGATAATTGGTCATCCAGCCTCTGCTTGAAAACAGTTTCACTATCTCCCATGCTAGCTCATTCCATTTTTTAATGTCTCTTTTAAGAAGCTGTTATATTGAATTGAAATCATTGTCCCTATAAGTCTCACCCATTTTCCCCAGTTCTATCTTCTGTATCTTAAATTTCTTCCCTGACAGTCCTTCAAATACTTATAATAGTTAAGCATAGGACTCCCCACTAAATCTTGTCTATAGGATAAATGGCCTCCCTTTCTTCAGTTGAACCCAATATAGCATGGTCTCCAGGTCCTTCACCATCATAGTTATTCTCCTTAGGAAGTTCTCCTTCCTCAAATATGTGTCTATTAGAATGTCATACTCCTGACATAGTCTTGCTTACTGTATTCCTAATGGAATTTGGATCATAGTCCTCTTGACCCTCCGTGGCACTCACCTGACTGGTGTGAAGCCAGTATTTCAGTTTGGATTTCTTTTTGATTCGTGGTAGGATCAGCCTGTACACTATGTGCTCTCCAATGGTTGTTAAGATAGATAACCCAATGCCAATGCACAGCATCACGAAGAGTCCAGAAAAGTGCTTAATACCCATTTGTAAAGTCTAAGTAAGCAAAGAAAAAGAAAAGGAAAGGCATTTGCAAAGAAAGAACTTAGGATCTGGTTCATTGTAGTACCCACACAGTGATGACTTTTGTTCTAAAATAATAAATTAAGTAATTCATTAAACATTTGCTTGGCAACTATTGCGTGCAATGCATCGTGCTAGGGTTAGATGTAATTTGGATATAAACAAGGTCCCTGCCCTCAAGGAGCTTATAATCTAGGAGGCAATGTGAAATTCATTCTGTCAAACAGTACCACAACTCTGCTATGCCAACTGTAAAAGGGAGTCTCTCTGATTCTACTGGTTCAGGTTTAGGATTAGGAAATGATTCAAATTTGGTTTTTGTCATTGACTCAAGGTTGCCACAAATGCAAAGGGGTTAAACCCTTCTCTGGTTTCTGTAAGCCTGAAGTAGTTGCCTCTGAGGTCTGAGAACCAATGTGGTCCATTATTCTACACATGAATATCCTGAAATTCTCCATCTGTGTTAGAGAATGAGAACACAGCCAAGGGAAGTATGACTCCACAAAGGACAGTCATCCCTTTGTTGGGATTATCTGGGCCACTGCCAGGCTGCTAGTTGCTACATGAAATTGTAGTCCCATTCCATGGAGGCCTTTGAGCAAAGATTTGATGACCAGGATTTGTCTATATATATTGATGACCAAAGATTTGATTCATCAGGGATTCTTGTTTAGGTCTAGAGTAGACTAGATGGCCTTAGAGGTCAATATGAGTTGTCAAATACACAGGAATGCTTTGGTGGGTGATAAGTTCCTCACCACTGGAGGTAGTAAATCCAAGACTAACTGTTCTCTTTTCAGGGATGTTGTAGAAAGGATGCTTGAGTAGGACCTGGAAAAATGATTTGAGAGATCCTTTCTGCCTTTGAGAATCTTAGATTCTGGGATGTCCCCAGCATCAAAGAGGTTCCTTCATTGGGCAAATTTAGGAAAGTCTCTCTCTCCCTCAGGTTTCTCTTCTAAAATAAGATGAAGACACTGTTCCTCCAAGGATTAGTTCTAAGATGTAATTCTAAAACGTTTGAGGTCTCAGCTGTGTATTATTGTTACAACATTATTATGTATTAAGTACATTATTGTGAAAAACGATGCTCTTGTGAGGGAAGGGACTATTTAATTTTTTTCTTTGAAATATTAGCACCCAACACAGTGCTTGGCACTTACTTAGTAGGTCCTTAAGAAATGCTCATTTTGATTAATTTACCATTTAATGATAATAACTTTTGCTTCTGTCTTTCATCTTCCAACCAAATTAAAAGGGAATTAAAATTTTTCTGAGCTTGACTTTCCTCTTTGTCTAGAGGAACTTGTCAGAGGAATGTTCATGGGAGGACAGTCTCAGATTCAGTCTCTAATCCATCCAAAATTATAACTAGCTGGATAGGAAAACACAAAAGCTACTAACCATTTGCAGATTTCTTTTGGCTAATATGTAGTGTTGGCTGTGTGTGGAAATGCATCCTTCGTTCATGTAATAGACATGCAGATACATTAATTCCCTTCCTACTATTATTTCAACCTCTTAACCCCCATTCCTCAAGTAGGGGATAGAATATATGGCAGTATAATTGAAAGAGAATGAAGATGATAATGATGGTATCAGTGATAACAAACACTTAGATTATACAGAGCTTTACAATTCAGAAGTGCTATTGTCTGCATTATCTCATTTGTTTCACATAATGATATTTAGGTTACAGTCAACAAGCTTTCAGAAGATTTAAATGGTGGGACCCAATTTCTTCAGTATCAAAAACCAGGTGGTAAAAATGGGGGTGATTTTTCCTTAGGATATGATTAGCCTCCGCGTGGCAAGGGGCAGGGGGCACAGGGGAGAGGGGAGAAAGAGGAGAAGGAAGAGACTTTTCCAAACAGGAAGTTACAAGCATGACTACTTTAAGAGGATATCTTTTGAGTGCACTGATACTTTTATTTATCTCACTTGAGATTCAGGGGAAAAATTCAGCTCCCTGCAATTCTTTGGCAAAATTTGAGATTCAAAAAACCCACCCTCACTATAGGGAGGCAGCTCAGTGGCTCTGTGGATTGAGAGCCAGGCCTAGAGATGGGAGGTCCTGGGTTAAAATCTGGCCTCAGAAATTTCCTGGCGGTATGGCCCTGGGCAGGTCATTTAACTCCCACTGCCTACCCCTTACCAATCTTCTGCCTTCTGACAATAGGCATCTAAATGGATAATTAAAAAAAAAAACTCAAGGAACTTTAAAGAGACTGGAGGTTATATTTTTAAGGCATTTCAGACTCCAATGTTTTATAAAAATCTCTGTATTCTATTGCATTTTACTGATTTGTTTCAGATTTAATCTTGTCGATTTTAAGTTCATATATTAATATATTCAATACTATTCTGTTACACTGAATCATTTTAATGTACTGGGTTTTAACTACTGTTAAATTCTGTTGCTTTTACCCTATAACCATACTGAACAAACATTATTGAATAAGCCCATATAAAAACAGTTTTTCTGTTTTGACTGTGTAAATTGTCACATCGAGGATAGATGGACTCCATCAGAACATTGCTACAATTGTATAACAACCTTTGGAAATTTAATAAGCTAAATATCTCAAATTGATTTTAAGGGGTCTTTAGACATGATTTTTAGAATTTTTCTTAACAATCTCTGGTCATTTTACCTGCCCCTAACAGGAGGTAAGGCCCATTTTAGTAGCTGAAGTGAAATACAAACTTAATCCCTCACATCCCCACATTTATAAAAATGTGAATGGAAGCTGGGAAGTTAATCCCAGATCATATAGTACCCCTGGAGCACTCCCAAAAGAGGAGCATCTCTCATTTATAACTCTTCAGCTCACTTTACTTCCACCAGAATGATATCTAGAATTCTTGACGATGTTCAAAACCCAAAATAAGTTTTACTTTGTTTAAAAATATGCTTATCAAGGTTGAAAGATTTGCTATATCTGTAAAAATTGTGACAAATATCCATCAGTTCATAGGCTTTTAAAAATGCCATACAGCAATTTATGTGAAATATGATAGTGGGTTTGTTTGTTATTGTAATTAATAGGGCTATTGAGAATTTTGGGGATATTGATACCTACATATTTGTACTACTGTTCTTTATAAAAAAAAAAACTGTTACGCTGTAAAATTCATTTGCTTGTACTCACAGTGGATCATGGCCAGATATGAAGAGGAAATGGATCTCATTTTTGGTGAGAAAGCCTTGTATTCTATATTTTCTTAGCTGACACAGTGTGTCAATGATTATAAGCTATATTTTTATTTTTAAAACTCTTTTATTATATTTTTCTTGCATGTGCAATACACTATTTCAGTTTTTATTTTTTCTCTCCTTTTTATATTTGAAGCACATGTCACCAGTATTAAGATTTTCTTTAACTTTTTTGATTTAGCAGTAATATAAGTTTAAAGTACATTTGCTATAATGTCAATGCATGTCCCAAAAGCTTGAGACTATAAAAGTGATAACACTAATTGATTAAAAAAATTATAGGACTTTGCTTAATGAGTATGTCTGATTCCAGGACAAATTATACAAAAGAGCCATTGCACAGGGCCAAAGAAACCAATCCAGGAAGGACTGATGCACTTCTAAGCCAATACAAAGAACTTGAACCTAGTGTGAAATCTCAAGATTGCGACGCTTAACATATGTTAAGATGTAGGCCTTCCTTGTATCCACACTCTTTGTGAAAATACTTACAGACAAGTATCCCAAACTTGGCTCCTAACCTGGCTCCTATAATCTAGTCCCTTTTCTGTCTTTCATAGTGTGACAAACTTTTTGTAGTCCTGGCTACTGATTGGGTAAAAACTTGCTTATATCATTTTAATTGGGCCCTGATTCAAGGATCTGTTATAGATTTATTTTTCATTTACTTAGAATTTTTACACATAAGACTTTGATAGTCTGTATTTTCATCCAGAAATGATCCTTTTTTTAAATATGGATTTTTCTGATGTCTTTTAATTTCTCTTGACAATTGATTCATACACCTCATAACTCAGCCATGTATCCCTAAGTGATCCCTGTGTTTTTCAATCACCCTCTTCAAGGGGGGAATGTAAAAATATTATTATTTTAAATTGCAAAGTTTAAATTCCTTTTGAGAAGAATTTTAGGTTAAGAAACATGCTACCTCTCCGAATCCAGAAACTGAACTGTTTGGAGAAGACACCACGAAGATGCCTCCAGACTACAAGCTTCATGAGAAGATCAAGAATGAACTTTGGGTGTGGTTGATTGAACATTTATTTGTATGTATACTTTCATGTCAAAGGGGACTTCCCCCTAAAAGGTTTTTTGTCAATGCGTCTAGCAATTATTGGTTTTGTTCTTTTCCTCTTATCCTCAAATTATTGGAATCTTTAAGTTGATTATGTTTTCATGATCCTTTTTGGGTAAACTTTTCCCAATAACGATCAAAGGGGGTAATGTAAAAATGGAGATTTGAACCCCAGACTTCAATCCCCAGAAGTCCTTGGCAGTTCCCAGAATGCCCTATAATCTCACCTGAGATCCCCACCTGGGCCAAGAATAAAATTTGTATTTAAATTGACTGTACTTGGTCTCTCTGCTTTCACTTCTAAGCACACACATCTCTCAGGATGTAGTAAGTGAAATTGAATGGGCTTATCAGCCCTAGAAATGTGGCTTATTGATTTGTATCTTTGATTTCTAATAATTTTTAATAAACCTCTAAAATTATAATATTTTTATTACTAGAAACTAATTTAACTTTTACACAGGGATCCCCAAACTTTTTACACAGGGGGCCAGTTCACTGTCCCTCAGACCATTGGAGGACCCAGATCATTGCTATCTGATGCCTGTATACGGTATTGGAGGTGGTGCTGGGTCTGTGACACTGTATACCACTGTCTTGTATAGTGGAGGCTGCAGCACTGGCTGTGATGGGCCTTTCACACCTTTCACAGGCCCATCACTGCCACCATTATACCGGGCAGCAGTATACACAGTGCAGAATCCTCTCCCCCAGACCACCGCTCACCATGCTGATGTCTTCCACTGTGCAGCCACATAATCCTTTCTGTGGCACCTTGTTCTCATTCAGTTACTCTCAGAACAAGGTGTCACGCTAAGGATTATGTCACTGGAAGTAGTACTGTATGTGAACTATGCCACGCTTTGCGCCACCACCACATATAGTACTCGTCTCACTGACCACCAATGAAAGAGGTGCCCCTTCTGGAAGTATGGTGGGGGTCAGATAATTGGCCTCTGGGGGCTGCATGTGGCCCATGGGCCATAGTTTGGGGACCCCATAATTATAGGCATGCATAGAGCATGGGCGTACCATGGGAAAATATTGTCATTTGGTCTTTTCTCAGTGGGAGAAAAGGAAGAGTGGTAATTCTCACTCCCCAGGATGTGCCAGCCCTAAACCCATGCATGTCTATGGGTATAACCCTTTTCTTTTACAAAAGAGAAAAGTAATGTGTATTTATTTAGAATCTTGAACCCTAGAGATGACATTTCCCACAATCCCCTTTTCCTTTTCCTATTTGTGTGCCTCCTTATGAGGGGGAAGTTTTGAGTTTCTGTTTCAGCCCATGTGGTTTCTCTGGTTCCATGGTGGAGGAGGGCAGAATGGCTTTTGGTTTTTGCTAGCCTTACTTCCTTATACTTCAAGATAAATATTTAATAAATATTAAATATAATACTTGGAGTACTGGATATTAATTTTAATCTTTACAAATGCCCAGAGAGGTGATGTGATTCAGGTCACATTGAGAATAATTAGCAGAATTGATATTCAAACTTTCTTAAATTTGCTTCAACTTCCTTTCCAAGCAGTGAAGGGATCCACCAAAGCTTAACAATTTTTTGCCATTTTATACATTCAGTGCCACACTTAGTGTAGCAAAAAAGGATTAGAAACAAAGTGGATTTTTATTGTTTGGGGAATGACTAAAACATTATGGTACATAAGGAATATTCCTTTGCTAAAAGAAATAATGAACATGAAGAATTCAGAGAATCATGAGAAGACTTATATGAAGTGTAATAATTAAAATTAAATTATGAGGCTGTTATTAGCTTTAGTAGCTTTATGAAATCAATGTAATAGTAGTAAAGAGAAGGAAATGTAGGAAAGAGGTAGAAAATTGTCTAGCCTACCACCCTATGTGCCGTTCTGATGGAATGAAGTTCACCACTGATGGGTTCTCCCTTGGGTTCCAATCTCCAGCCAGAAGAGCCCATGAGTGTGTGAGTGGAGCCTTGGTCTTGCCTTTATAAGCAGGTTTCTTCATCCACTTCATTCACATCTCAGGAGCCAATCATAGTTCCTTAATTTGCATGGCACTGTCCAGGGGGCATTGCTCAGTTTCCTGCCTGGTTGGTTTCAACTTCCTTTTTCTGAGGGAATGTCTATCCCTGCACATCTCAATGGTAAACGCTGATTGATTACATCAAAAGTTGCTGATTGATTACATTAAAACAAAAAAACGACATAAAGGAGAGAGGAGTTCCCTTCCCACAGAACTAATGATTGAAGTTAACAGGATCAGGAAAACAATATGTAATAAATAAATAAATGTAAAAAACAAGTATGGAATAAATATAAGTAAATATGTAAAAAGTAAAAATAAATAAAAGATAAATGTAAATAGAAAATCAATAAATAATATGTAATTATAATGACCAAGCTTGGCCTTGAAGAAGGCTTGAGAAACTATAACTTTTCCCTTTATTGCAGAGGTAAGGATTATGAGTGTAGAAGACTGTCAGACACAGTGGATGTGTTGACTAGTTTTGCTGAACTACTTCCCCTGACCCCTGCCACTTTAAAACTTTTACCTTTAATACTAAATATTGATTCTAAGGCAGTAGAGCAGTTAGGGCTAGGCAATTGGAGTTAAGTGACTTGGCCAAGGTCACACAGCTAGAATATACCCCCCATTAAAAATAAATTATTTTTTGTAATAATAAATATTTGTATTATTTGTATTTTTATTTATAAGTTTGTGTAATTATTTGTAATATCATATCATTATATTATGTGTAATATAAAATAATATGAATTTATATACTTATTTGTAATAACAAATTATTACAAAGGATGTTTTGTTGCAATAGGAAAGGGAGAAGCACTATACTAGGAAACAAGTGTGATATAAAAAACAAAGATGGTAATACAAATAAGGTCTAAGTAAAAACAGAGAAGTGAGTAAAAAAACAGGATTAGAGTTGTCTCACTTAATAATATTCTTTTTAGGATGCTAGGTTATTGGATGATTTTGTAAACAATTCTTTGTGAGAATGAAGTCCACTGGCGGTTATTTACATTCAGATTAGTGCACAGAGCTCCAAGTCCAGGGTTCTTTCTGTTACACCATGTGCATTGAAAATAATCAGTCTACTGGAAGCTCATTATGTTATGATTCATGATAAAAGCTGTAGTAGTGTAATCCAAGCTATACCATATTGTAGCCTATTTGTGGTAGGTCATTTCTGATTCCATCCTTGATGGAAAGTCAGGGTTCAGCATTAGAATGAAATGAGATGTTTACATATCATCTAATAGCTTAAGAAGCTGACTTGAGGACATGCTTCTTCTTACTTACTTGCCTTCCCTGAGTCCAGTTTGCGCTTCCTCATATTAAAAAATATCTAGTTACAACTCTGTTGCTATAACTTTGAGTTTTTAATTTTCTATTTGCCAACTTGAAAGGTATTGAGGAGGGAGAAATGGACTGGAAGTTAATGTGGCCACTCCAAAGAAAATGACAAAACAGAACAAAATTAATCTTATCTTTTAAAAAGCTGCATTTCACCTATACTTAGAATGAGTTGTACAATTCTGATCAATTCATTTTTCAAAAGACCTACAAGAGCTTCAGAGCAGAATAGCTTAAATGATCCTAGGAATTGGAGTGACTTTCACATGAACTCAGGTCAAGAAGATTAAGATTCTTTAGCTAGTAAAGATAAAGGCTCATACTGGGTCTGACTGAACTCTTTGACACGATCAAGTTTTGGGAATGTCTCCATATACTTACTTGCTAAATCCTTCTTCAATACATAAAAGAATAAGCTCTTGGATAGATAAAGGAAACATTTACCAACCCAATTAGCAGTAAATATGAATTTTGTATTCCAAGAAGTTGTACTAAAGAAGATTCATTGTCAAGTGGCAAAACAACACCATCATTTGATGGAAAAAAAATGACTTGGATTTGGACATAAATGCTCTTCTTCTGACCAGTTCTCTACCTCATTAAAAGCTCTTCAATGTTGATGTCAGAAATGGGAATTGACTTGAAAGTCATCTCAAGAATTATTAGAAGCTATGTTAGGCTAATTTTGATTAAGCAATTAGCTAGATAATTCTAGGTTATTATCAACTTGAAATATATATATATATATATATATATATATGTTTATGTGTTTGTATGTGAATTTGAGCATATAATTCCCAAGGTAGATAAAAACCTTGAATCACAACTTGTTCAATTTTCCATTTTTTCTATAACTACCTTATATTACTACTATTTAAATGCCTTATTAATATTTTCCCTCAAGGAGGCTGTGTAACAGCTATGTTCACTTTATCTTTTCAGGGTGATGAGGTTTCTTCCAAGGAATCAAATTTGGCAGTGAGTGGGAGAAGAGGAGTGATGGCTTTAATTCTCTTCTTTTCAGTTCTCCTAGTTGTAGAGCAAAGAAGTTCATTTCCAACCCTGGAGATTTAATGAGGTTGAGGTGACCTTTCTTCTGCCATGAAACTGGCACATATGTTCAGTCGTTCAGTGTAAGAGATGTGGAAAACTAAGCAAATATAATTCACAGCTTAGGGACCAAAGCAGGTTCATGAGACTGCTATGATAATGTCTCCTTGAAACAGCAGCTGTGGAGGATGCGCTGTTTGACCTGGTAATCAGTGCTACTACTAGCATGAAGAAAAGAGAAGGAAATTCTAGTTCCTTTTGGTTCTCAAATGAATTGAGAGAGTCAGTGTACTATAGTGGAAAAAGAAAGCACCAGATCTTTGCATCAGGGGGCCCAAGTTCAATTTCTAGTTTTCTCACTTTCCAACCATGTAAAAATTTATGACTCTTCAGTTTTTCCTTCTATAAAATGGGAATGTTGGACTAGATTGCCTTCAAATTTCCTTCCTGCTATAAATCTATGACACAAACATGCTAATATTGGGGTATGAGAGGCTCCTCATAGTTATCATTAGCTATTAGTTCCATTTTATGAATAAGGAAACTGAAGATTTAAACCTAGGTCTTGTGACTCTAAGTCCTATGATCTTTGCCATATACATCAAAGGACCTCTTCACACTTTAGTGTGGTATAATAAAGGTGTTATTATGAACATTATTAAATTAAGTTCTTATAAATAGGGTCTTCTTATCTCTATCTATCTATCTATCTATCTATCTCTATCTATCCATCTATCTGTCTGTCTATCTGTCTATCATCTATCTATCTATCCATCCATCCATCCATCCATCCATCCATCTATCTGTCTGTCTGTCTGTCTATCTATCTATCTATCTATCTATCTATCTATCTATCTATCTATCTATCTATCTCTATCCATCTATCTATCTATCTGTCTATCTGTCTATCATCTATCTATCCATCCATCCATCTATCTGTCTGTCTGTCTATCTATCTATAGGTTTGGACCTATGGTGTCATTGGTATTTGCACCTCCTATGGGAAGAAACACCCTCAAATGAGATTTTATATTTATATATATATATATATATAATACACACACAGTGCTTTGATAGCTTAAAGTACTATGTAAATGCTAGCTGTTGATGTTCTTGTTATCAACTATTACTAATATGGACAATGAAAAATTTAATAACTGATCAAAAATCATATAGTCAGTGTATGTTAGAACCAGAATTTGATCCCATGCCTTCCTGATTTTAAGGCTAACTTCCTGTACATTGTGCCATGATATCACTGTGGTAATACATTTTTGAAAATCATAGTTGATTGGTCTAGGCTAGGGGTGTTGAATATTTTGTAGTGGGACTGAAGATATTGGGCCTGAGGGGCAGGTTGCTAAAAAAAATATAAGGGATTTTGTATTTGAAATCAGAGGACCTGGATTCAGATCCCAGCTCTGCCACTATCTGTATACCCTTGACCTAGTAATTTCCTCTTTGGATCTTGTTTTCTTGTAAAATGAAGGGTTTGGACTACATGATCTCTAAGGGTCCTTCCAGCTCCAAATACTGATTCTATTTGACCCAAAAGGTATTTAAGTGCTTCCTAATTCTGGTTGGCAAATGCAAGATGCCTGCAAGTTTCAGTTCTACCGAAGATTTTAAGCCAGCAATTTATGTATAAGGTAGGAGATGGAGTTGGAGCAATGATTCCATGGTTGACATTCAGAAATCATTTTAATCACCTACCCCAAATTGGCCTATTAAAGACCCCTGTTCTGGGTCTAGTTCTTCCCATTTAGGAGAAAATATAAAGAATTGTTTTGGAAGTATTGAATTTGGGATCCCTATAAGGAAATTTTTTCTCTCTCCTCTCCTCTCCTCTCCTCTCCTCTCCTCTCCTCTCCTCTCCTCTCCTCTCCTCTCCTCTCCTCTCCTCTCCTCTCCTCTCCTCTCCTCTCCTCTCCTCTCCTCTCCTCTCCTCTCCTCTCCTCTCCTCTCCTCTCCTCTCCTCTCCTCTCCTCTCCTCTCCTCTCCTCTCCTCTCCTCTCCTCTCCTCTCCTCTCCTCTCCTCTCCTCTCCTCTCCTCTCCTCTCCTCTCCTCTCCTCTCCTTTCCTCTCCTGTTCTCTCCTCTCCTGTTCTCTCTCTCCTGTCCTCTTCTCTTCTGTTCTTTCCTCTTCTCTCCTGTCCTATCCTATCTTCTCCTTCCTCTCTTCTCCTCTTCCTCCTTCTACCACTTTAAACATATGTGTATTCAAGTCTAGGCATCAAAAGAGTTGGGCCAAAGATTTAACAACAATATATCTATCATTGTCAGTTTGATGGTATCCTTATGCCTGTCTATTATATGTTGCCACTTTTGCTTTTTGAGTTGTTTTAGTTAAATAATTGATTTGAATTCAACATCTTTGTTCATTTAATCAAGAAAGATTCAATCAGCTCTGCTTGATGTAAGCTTTCCTTAATTATCTTATAATGCAATCATTGCCTAAATGTGTTCCCTTCAGAAAATGCAGTCAGTACCCGGAAGATAGGATTGAGCTCATTTCTTGCATATTGATCACTTATCTTGTTATCTAGGTATTCTCCAGAAATGGGCCTCAGGATATTTTCACAAACTTCACAAGCATTTTGTTACACTGTCCTCATTCATATTTAGAGGACTTGGTTTCCAGTTCTGCTTTTGATCTTACTACTTGTGTGAACCCAGTCAAGTCAATTAATATCTCTGGGCCTCTGTTTCCTTATGTATAAAATAAATGGGTTAGAGTAGACAGTTTTTGGTTTTTAATATCCTTTCTAGCTCTAAAACTCGGATCTTATGAGTATTTTAGGAAGAGGACTAGATTTTTAAACATTCGCTGACTATAGGAATTTGTGTCTAATATATATGTTTGGGCTAGTGGTTCCTAATATTTTTTTTCCCATGAACCCATTTAAATAAAAAAAAATGCATTGTAAACCTCCAAGGTAATTTAATATGCTATTCATAATATACTGTAATTATTTATTGCTTAGGGCTCCATTAGGGAATTTTTGATGCAAACCCCTTTTATTGTTGTGGCGAACCCCCAAAGGTTCTTGAACCACTTAATGGGAACAACTGATCTAGGCAATACTGGCATCTCTTATGGGAACTACGAGTACTGAAGTCTAATACTCCTGTGATATTTGTACTTCCAAACTTACTATTTCAATGACAATGAGGTGGTCCATTTGGGCTCATGCCAGATGATTATAACTGCTGAACATTTTTTTAAACCCTTACCTTCTGTCTTAGAGTCAATACTGTGTATTGGTTCCAAGGCAGAAGAGTGGTAAGGGCTAGGCAATTGGGGCTAAGTGACTTGCCCAGGGTCACACAGCTAGGAAGTGTCTGAGGTCAGATTTGAACCTAGGACCTCCCATCTCTAGGCCTGGCTCTCAATCCACTGAGCCACCCAGTTGTGCCCAACTGCTGAACATTTTGAGGACACATTGGTTATAGTGTGATGCATGGGACAGAGGACAGAACTTGGCCTCATATAGATCTGGCTTCCCATTCTCCCTCTGGCACTTATTAGTTACTTGACTATGAGAGAGAGAGAGAGGTAGTCCATGTCTTGCTCTGAGTCTCAAATTCCTCATCTGCAAATGGAGCTAGTAATACCTATCATAGCTACCTCACAGAGTTCACAGGATCGTAGATCAAGAAGCAGAAGGGACCTTACAGGACATCTAATTCAACCTTATTATTAAGACAAAGAACCTGAAACCCAGAAATATTGTGAATTATGTAAGGTAACACAGGATGTAAATGAGATGGCTAGGATTTGAACTCAGTTCCCCTGACTTCAAATCTAATGTAAAGTGCAATCTAAATGTTGGTTGTCATCATCATCATCATCATCTTTTTCATTACAGTCATCATCTTTGTTGTTGTTATCATGTTTGTAATCATCACCCATTAACTTCTGGAGATTTCCATGGGGGATATTGTATGCCTGTGACATCCTTCCATGTTTTCACATATTATTTTTTTCTTTGCTTCAACCAGGTTTCTTTATTCAGAAGATTAATCCAAAATGCTCCCTTATATGTAGATAGAAAACTCTTCCTCTGGTCAACAAGATTATCAATATAGAACTGGAAGAGACCTTAGAAGTTATCCAGTTCACCTTTACCTTTCTATAGATGCGGAAATTAAGACCAGGAGTGCTTAAGCAACTTTCCTAAGGCTGCACAATTAGGAAGTGGCAAGACAATTATTTGAACCCAGATCCTCTGATTCCAAACACAACACCTTTTCTATTATACCACACTGTGCCTTTCAATTTCTAGCTTTATTATACAGATAGTTTCTATACCCTTAATCCCAAATGGACTCTACTGTATGTCTAGTCACTTTTACTGACCTATTATTGGCCCTTACTTGGGTGGGTCCCTCAATAGTCAGAGAGACATGCCTGGGAGAGTTATGCTCTGCTTCTTCAATCAGGAAACGGTCCATTGGTAATGGTTTTTCTTCAGAATTATATATGTCTTTTGACATTCCGCTGCTTCTAAGTTTCTAGAAAGTGGTTCTTCATTATTCTTCACTTCAGAAACTTCTTAGATGGTATATAGATGGAGTTTAGTGCCATCGTTTCATTTTTCTCCTGCCATATTTCTTACTTAGCCATTGCAGCTGAAAACACGATTTGTTGGTCTTTTCATCAGCCTTTGCTTTGTGTATTTATCATCATGTAGGGAGGCAGAGTAGCAGGCAGTCATGGTGGTAAGTACATTAAAGTGGTTGTCTTATTATTTTGGAAGAAATCAGAGACTGTGGGCTCACTATTTTAGAAAATGGCTTTTTCTCCTCTTTAGGAATTCCCAGGAAGAGGCTATGAGAAGCCCTTGCATTAAGATCCGTAGTGCCCCGTGGAACAAAATGAGAGGGAAAAATAAAACTCGCCAAAATGGAAGCGATGAAACTTACGTTACACCAAAGCTTTGTTTCTTCTTTATTTCTGGGAAACCCAGGAAAGGATATACTTCAGGGCCATGTCAAATGGCCAGCTGAATGGAATGTTGGAAGACGGGGTTGAATCACTTTCATTTTCCTGTGATGTTGACTGTGTCTATTGAATACACATCTAAGTTCAACTTGGATAGGAATTTCTGAGCTGGTGCTCTCCATTGTAAGAATATATGGCACACTTCCTTATTCCAGATATCCTTGTACATATACTTCTTCTTTCTTCATCATATCTTGCCTCTGGCACATAATGATTGGCTCTGAAGCATTGAATTGTACGAAAGTGATTGTTGAATTAATGATTTTCTTTGACCACTTCTTTCTCTTTTGTACCCTCTCCTCCCAAATGGACATTATCAATCTCTTAAGTTCTTAATGTTTCATGTAACTTTCTGAGACTACAAGTTATGAATGAGTTGCTGGTATGTGTTAGCTGAGGGAGTTACCACACCAAGAATCCCCTGAATTGATGATATCACCAGTCCAGACCAAAAAAAAATGTTTCTTCCTCTCAAAGGGTGACTAAATATTAATTCTAGACCCAATAAGGGTATCACTGTTTCTTATTTAGAGCCATTTTTATCCTTAGCCATTGTAGCCATAGGGTTGCCTATGACAGAGGATCTGATTTGTTTAAAAAGTTCATCTCTATTGACCTGCCCAAATATTGCTCCTTTTTTTTCTGTCTGCCCATAATCACTATTATCAGAGTTATTAGAATATTAGGTAGTGCAGTGGATAGAAGGTGACCTTGGAGGCATGAAGACCTGAATACAAATCCTGATACTCACTAGCTGTGAGACCCTGGGCAAGTCACTTAATCTCTCATCCCCAGATTTCCTCATATGTAAAACAGCATCTACCTCATAAAGTTGTTTTGAAGATTCAATGAAATAACATATACATACTCACACATATATGGAAAGCATTATGCAAACCTTGAAATACTACATAAACGATGAGTATTTTACTCTTCTTCTTCTTCACTCTCTAGAATTAGCCAACAAAGGTAGGGATGATATCTTATAGATAGCCACTGTAAAAATGTATGTTTTTTTAGAAGCAGGGGAACAACTCTGAGGAGTTTGTTCCTATTAGAGCAATGCTATTAATTTATTGGCAAAATTAACTTATTGGCACCTTAGGAGGCACAGAGAGATGGCCCAAAGACTGTGGGACAAAGGACAAGTAAATTTTACCTCTGAAAGAAAACATAGCGTTCAGAAGTTTAGCACAAATAGCACTGAATTTAAAATCAGAAAGAGCTGGGTTCAAATCCCAGGAAAAGTCATTGCATTTCTCTGTGCCTCAATTTCTTTAGATGTAAAATAAAGGTAATTCTTCCTATAGTGTCTATATCCCAAAGTTGTTGTGAGGATCAAATGAAATAAATCTTAAATCAAATATAAAAATGTCAGTTAATAGTAATCATTTTTCTATCCTTGTGAAGTACAAAGCACACATTAAATTCTTAATAAATTGCCCTTGAGGTAAATTGAGCTAATAAGACATAGTTCTTATTCTCTATCATTTACCAAATAAAGTGGATGGACTAGCTGGGATCAAATAGGTATTTGATTACCATTAAGATAGTTAAGAAAGGCAGCAAATTACAAATGAATGGGAAGATTTTACACAAACTATAGATCCTAGTGAATGTATTTTCAGGATGAGGAATGATCACTGCATAATGAAGATGGGGAGAGGAAGGAGAGCTTCATAAAGTGAGGCAAAGAGAAGCCTTCTGCTTAGGGGATAGGTAGGCTTTTAGAACTTGGAATCAATATCTCAACAGACTGAAAAGGGGGAGGTGGTAGAAAGACTTGAATTGGACATTTGAGGGTAAGACGATCTCAAAGTGTGGAAATGTTGAGCAAGAAGATGACTTCACTGGAGCCCCCAGGAGACAGATGAGAGCTGATGCATATATATCCATACCTATATCTACATTTTGAGAGGGATCATAGTAGATCACAGTGGCACAGTAGAAAGAACACTGGACCTAGTCTTGGGAAGACCTAAGTTTAATCCAGTCTAAACTAAGTGTGTCACCTTGGGCAAGTCACTTAACTTCCATTCTGCTCTATCTCACCTGTAAAACAGGGATAATAATAATAATACCTGTCACAGAGTTGTTGTGAAGATAAACTAGATAATATTTGCAAAGCACATTAGAAACCTAAAAGTGCTAAATGAATGTTAGCTATTGTTATTATTATTATATTATTATTATTACCATTATTATTATTATTCTTGAACTCCTGAAAAAAGATGAGATTACTAAGGTAGAGAATGTAGAGAAAGAACTGAAGGTCTAAAACAAAGCCTTAGGAGATAGCCATAGTTAGGGAGTAGAAATGGGTCTTGATGGACAAGAAAGGAGCCATCAGATTGGTAAAAGTATTATTAGGGAAAATTTGGCAGTCAAGGGGAGGAAAGATGTAGGACAATTACTTGAGGGTACAATAAGATAAAGCAAAAGTTTTTTGGTTTTTTTTTTAAAAGGATATAAAAGACCTAGTCATGCCATAGGCAGCAGGAATGGATTCACTAGAAAGGAATGAATTGAAGATTAGAGAGAGGGAGGGAATAATTGATGGATCCAGTTTCTAAACAGAAGAGAAAATATTGGATCAAGGGGGCAAATAGTGAAGTTCAACTTGACAAGGAGAAGGATTCTTCTAAAAAATGGAAAAGAGAATGGGTGAGGATATATAGGGGCTTTGAGACACAAAGATGAGAGAAATCATGAGAGATGGACTTCAGTTTTCTCAGTAAAGTTGAAGGCAAGGTCATGTGCTAAGAGAAAGTGCAAGAGTGATGTGAGGAGTTTGAGGAGAGAGAAGGTTTGGAATAACTTCAGGTAATTTGAGAGTCAATCAGAAACCAATGAAAAGATCATTTTGCAGCAAGAGCAGAGATGGGTGGGAGAAATCTGTGAATCAGGCATAAGAAATTCCTTTAAAGAGCAAAAAGCTAGTTTATAGTTCTAAAACTCTAAATGACATAATATAGATAAATGGGAATGACCCTTGAGCCAAAGTTGCATTTGTTAAAGATGGCCTGGAACTGGCTGTTGGGAGCAAAAATTTATTTGTCTCCTGATCTAGTATATTTGGAGGCATGAGAGAATGAGGAAGCCACACTGGAGAGGATGGCTAGGGGTGTGATATTTTTCAGAGACAGCGAGCCAGGATTTCATGAATACTAGGAGCTCATAAGATAATAGGATATGGGGTTGAAAAAGACTTCAGAGATAATCTAGGTGGTTAGCCATTTAGTACATTTTATAGACAAGGAAACTGAGGTCTAGAGAGTTACTAAAGACTTTTCTAGAAGGATGGAGAGGAATATGCTTATAACAGAGTAGGACACAGTAGAGTTAGGGTTCTAGAATACTGTTAGGGATAGAGATGACAAAAGAGTAGGGCTAACAAGGAGGAGGAGGTGGTAAAAAAAAGCCAGAGGTAAGGTGAGGGAGGGGGGTGAAGTTGCCTCAGTATACTATGGTTATTTTTTGCAGGGGTGGGGAAAAGGAGGCATTAGTATTAGATGTGATAAGTACCAGTTAACCAGGGCCTTTATGAGGGGTCCCTTTCATAGTCTTATGATGATTGAATTGGTACAAAGGCAGCAGCAGCAGCAGCTTTCATAGTTTGCTGATCCAAATGCAGAATATCTGGGGCTGGAACCCAAGGGGAGCCCTGGATCCAGGGTCAATAACTATACAGTGATTCATTTTCCAGGATCAGAGTACATTCCCTTTGCAACAGCTCCATAACTTTATCCCAAGATGTTAGAGGTGAGACACACCTAGCAGCTGAAGGAGTTTGTACTTGACTCATTCTCTGATGATTCTGGGGAGCCCAGAGGTGAATTCCTCAAGTACTTCTGGCTCTGAGAATTTGGAAGTAGATTTTACTGTGCAAAGCAGATCAACTTCATTTTAAAAAGTAAATTTACAAAATGATCATACATATTTAAAAACTTAATTAATGTCAACCTGGAGTCAGAAACTGTATAAAAGGACACGTGAATAAATTTGTCACTTGGTCATTAGAACATCTGGATTGATAATACTAGCTAACATTTACATAGAGCTTTAAAGTTAATAAAAATAGCTAACACTTAAATAATGCTTCAAGGATATAGTGTTGTCTACATATTTACATAGCCCTCAAAGTACGTTTCACATATTATTTCGTTTGATCCTAACAAAAATCCTGTAAAGTAACTGCTATTATTGTTTCAGTTTTGCAAATGAGGAGTCAAGACTGGAAGAGGTTAAATGACTTGCCCAGGGTTCAGAGATAGTATCAGAGGTAGAATTCAAACTCAGATCTTGTTGACCTCAAGTTTAGCATTCTATCTACTGTACCACACTGACTCCCTTAGTAAGGATAATAATACACTTAAGAACATTTTAATGAAGTACTTTGTATCCATTATATAATTTTATCCTTGACTCAGTCCTGTGAAATAAACAGTACAAGGGTAACCATAGTTTGTATTAATACTGTACTTTAAAATAAGGGAGAGCATTTATTTTTCAGATGACGAAATGAATTTGGAGAGGTCAAATTATATTCCCAAGGTCACATGGTTCTCTCTCTCCTTCTCTTTTTCTCTCTGTTTCTGTCTCTGTCTGTCCATCTATCTATCTATCTATCTATCTATCTATCTATCTATCTATCTATCCATCCATCCATCCATCCATCCATCCATCTATCTATCTATCTATCTATCTATCTATCTATCTATCTATCTATCTATCTATCTGTCTGTCTGTCTGTCTATCTGTGTCTATCAGTCTATCTGTCTCTATCTATGTCTATCTATTCGTCTGTATGCCTATCTATCTCTATTTTTCATTTTGCTTAGGTGATACCAATATTTGTACTTTTCAAAATGCTTTTGTATTCATTCTCTTACTGGATTCTCATGATATCTCTTAATTCTTTTGATGGCACAGAGAAACAAAGCATAGCATATGCCAATCTCTGAAGTATTAAAGCTGCTTACCACCCAAAGAGAAAATAAGAAATGCATGATGGAAGTAAGAACATTTCACCATGTTAGCAGGGCAGAATTATAAAGAAGCTACTGAATAATAAAAAAGAGAACATCAAAGAAATGTGGGAGTTTGAAGGATAACGACTGGATTTGTGATGAGAGCAAGGGATCACTAAGGGATGCTTCATTGGCACCTACTCAATAGCAAAAGAGTTAGAGCAGGAGTTTTTAACTTGTTCATGACTGAAAGGGTTTGTGGATAGATTTCTGGGAGATTCATGAACTTGGATGGAAAGATATTTTTATTTTAATGTAATTAGTTTCCTTTGTAATCCTAAATATTATATTTTATGCATTTAAAATAGGGAAAGTATCCATAGCTTCCCCAGACTGCCAAAGGTATCTAAGACACAAAACATTAAGAACTACTAATCTTAAAAACAAAACAAAACATAACTTAAAAGAACTAGTGATTTTATTTGCAGTAAGATGTTATCTCATGTGATCCTAACCACAATCCTGGGAAGGTGCTATTATTATTATCTCTATTTTTCAGATGAGGAAACTGAAGCAGAGGTTTTGACTTGTATGGAGTCACAAAGTTTGTGTTGGAATCAGGATTTTAACTCAGGTTTTCTAGTGTTCTATCTGTTGTGCCACTTCACTGACTTAAAATCTAGAGGAAATCCCCAAGTATACTTCAGGTAGAACCAATGAGGAGGATTTATGGGAAAGCACGGGCAGGAATTGTACAGGGTTGAAAATCATGGGTGGTTTATGATCTGGACTCTTGAAGGAAGAGGTATTCACATTCATGAGGCTACCGATTCAGAGATATCCTGAAATCTACTTGATGATCAAAAGAATTCATCATTTGATGGCCAACCTTCTGTTGAGGAGCCTCTCCATATTTAGCTAGGTGAGTCTTTGACTAGCAGACACTTCATTTACTGATGAGTTTTAGATGCATTTTTAACATTCAGCACATTTTTTATTTTAATTGATTTAGAGTTCAAAGGGACCTCATCCTTTAGTCCAACTCTTTAATTTTGCAAATCAGGAAGCTGAAACCCAGAGAAACTAAACGGTTCACCCAAAGCCACAGGCAGTTAAGTAACAGAGTTAAAATTCCAACCCAGATTCTGACTTTAAATTCAATATTTGTTTCCTCCGAACTGGCTTGTGACTGTTGTCAGCTGTGCTACCAGTAGAATAGCTTGTTTGGTTATCCTTATCCTACAGATGTTAAAGAGACAAAACCCCTAGCCTTTAAATTTGGGGTTGATAAGGAAACAAAAAGACATCAGTTTGCCAATTTCAACAAATGCTATTTTCTTGACTAAGAAGTAATGATTCAGGGGTGCCTTGGTTTATTTTTGCCACTAGATGGCAATCTTTAGACATTTTAATAGCTCCTAGGTGAATTAATGTGAGCTGGTTGAAATGGACAGGGTGGGAAAAAGAATAGGATGGCTGTTGGATTGAGGCAGCATTTTATCGTGAAATCCTTCACTTTAGGAAATTGTGAATCCTAATGTTTCACAAATGGAAATGGGCCCAATCTCTTCACAAAACGAAGGGCCCTTGTCTCTTACAGATTTGTTAATTCACCACTTGTAAAAGATGAAGAACTTCTGAAGTTTTTATCTGATTCTAAGAATGCGTTTCTGCAGTCACAGTAGACAACTTGGCACCGGGAAAAGAGAACCAGCCTTGAGTTTGAACTCTAACCCTGGCATTTATTTGTGTGAACTTAATGTCTTTGAGCCTCAGTTTCTTAATTGGTAAAAAAAAAAATTGAGGGGGATGGGAACTATATCCTCACAAGGAGAGTTATAGACAATATAAGAGCTCATCAATCTTATTGTTTGCCGATTGCAGCAAGGCACATGACTTACTAGGGCAAAATATAGACCTTCCAGCAAGATGCTTTTAATTTACATGCTAAAATAAGGTAAGATTCCTTTAGAGATGACCTCAGTGAGGGCCAATATTATCAAGTGTGGCAGAAAGCAGGGAGACGTGCCTTTTGAAGGTGTTTGTAGGGATCATGGATAATAGCCTGTTTAGAAAAGGAATTCTCTACAGTGTGAAGTTTTTCACTTGCTTCTCTTTGTGGACGCTAGTATGCTGATTGTTCTAATGCCCCAGGCTTCTTATTAGCTTCTATTGGCACCCTAAAGAGACCAATTCCTACAAGAAAAACAAAAATCTGGTGCATGAAGAACCTGTTGACTCAACTGGGACAGGCAGTTGGATGGACAACTCAAATAAACACATGTTTTTGGAATGGCTACTGCAGATGGACAATTATTTGGGCCCTGAATTGAATAAGAATAGGAAGATTTCATCTGGGAAATTTAAAATGCCTTCAGCAATCCTAATTGTAGCGCTATCCATTATTTTTTTGATGTTGATGTTTTTAAGCTATCATTTGGTTGGGAGTCATGGAAGACTAATGTTCCCAAGTTCTTAGCACATTTCCTGGCATCCTGTAAATAGCTTAAAAATGCATGTTGACAGATTGACAGAAGAATCAAGGTTATGGGGAATGCAAAGAGCAATGGAGGTGAGTAGGTGCCAGCATATGACTAATGATGATTTGCATGCAAGAAGTAGAATAAATGAGATCATCATGGACATGTATTCTCAGAAATCGAGGTAGGCTGGTCACATAGCATAAGCAGAATATGTACAGTTTGAGAGTTGTACTGGTATTCATAAAATATGAAAAGATATTTTTTTCCTTTTAACCTTCCCTTCTCTCTCCCCTCTCCAAGCTAAGGGCTTGCTTTTCTGATGACTAAGCTTATTTTTTCCTTCCCCTTTTCCTTTTTCCTATCTGTATCCTTGTTGAGTTAAGTATATTCCTTTACTGTAAATTAAAACCATTAATGACATTCCATTTCCCATCTATCATATTTGCAGATTGACAAAAAGGAAAAATGATTAATGTTGGAGGGACTGTGGGAAAACAGGTACATTGATCCACTGTTTGTGGATCTATAAATGGATACAACTCTTCTGGAAGGTAATTAGGGGTAATACACAAAAAGTGTGCATGCACATTGATTCATTTATTCCACTCTTAGGTTCATACCCCAATGAGACCAAAGAAATAGGAATAGATCTTAGATATGAAAAATATTTATAATAACTCTTTGTGATGAAAATGCCCATTAATTGAGGAATTGAGTAGTTTTAATTGAATGGTTTATAAATGTGATGGAATATTTTTGTACTTTAAGAACAGAGGAAATATGTGATTTAAAAAAGACATGGCAGGGGGGCTGCTAGGTGAATCATTGGATAGAGATCAGGCTTGGAAATAAGAGTCCTGGGTTCAAATATGACCTCAGATACTTGACCCTGAGCAAGTTGTTTAACCCTAATTGCCTCAACTGTACCACTTTTCTACTTAGTATCAGTTCTAAGACAGAAGGTGAGTTAAAAAAAAAAAAACTAAAACCATAAAAAAACATGGAAAGAATAAGAGCTGATAAAGAGTAAAGCATGCAGAACCAAAAGAACAATTTATACTATAATATCAATGTTATAAAAACAAGTAATTCTGAAAACTTTTATAAACTGATGAATAAATTGAGAAGAACCAGGAGAACAATTTACACAATAAAAACAAACAAGCAACTTTTCAAGTGATAAGGACTATAATCAAAACACAAACTATCCATGATTGTAGAAGACCAATGGTAAAGCATGCTATCTACTTCCCAACAGAGATGTAATGGAAATAAGATGCAGAATGAGACATATATGTATGCATATGCATATACATCCACACATACTAAACACATACATACTTATACATACATCTAACCTTTCTATACAGCCAATGAGAGACTTTGTTTTGCTTGATTGCACATTTGTTACAAGGAGTTTGTTTTTCTTTTCTCTTTTATTTTTTAATGGAGTGGGGGCAGGGGTAGGAGGCAAAGAAAATCAATTTCTGTTGAAGAAAGTGGATAGATTTAGATTTAGATTTAGATTTAGGATAAAAGAAGGATATTTTATTTGTAGGCATGGTTTTTTTTTTGCAGGACTGTACTTATTTGTAATGCTTTTTTTTTCTCTTCTCAATGGGTGAGGGGAGGGGAAGAATTAAGAACTGAAAATAAAATAACATTGAATTAGAAAAATTAAAAAATAAACAGATGGGAGGTGCTATAGATAATGAATGTTACAAATCTCTTTTAAATGATGATGATGATGACAGCTAACATTTAAATAGTCTATTATGTGCCAGAATTTATTGTATACAATTATGGTGCTTAGTGTTTTAAAATTATTATATCATTTGATTCTTAGGACAACCCTGGGAGGTAGGAACTATTATTATCCTTATTTAACAGATGAGCAAACTAAGGCAACCAGAATTTGTACCCATGGTTACATAGTAAGCATCTGAGGCTGGATTTAAACATAGATCTTCCTGATTTCACTGTGTTAGTTTTATTTAATTCTTTTACTTTGTTAGAAGAGAACTTTCACAAAATATGTGGGGTAGTCTTTAAATGTTTGTTCTATAAAATCAAAACACATCAAAAGCTTAAAAAAAGAAATAGGAAAAGCTATATTTAGATCATAAGATAGTTTCTCATGGGGGATTTATGGAAAAATATGGTCAAGAATTACATAGGATGAAAATGTATGGATGAGTCGTGATCTGTACTGGTGGAAGGACTACTCACACTGATGATTGCAGTTCTACTTAAGAATGGAAGAAGTCCAGTCCAGACAATAAAAACTACATGACTAGTTCATGGAGAGATGGGAACTGGATCTCTGATTTCATTGGATTGGGAAAGTCCTGGATGAAACATCTTCTTTTTGACTTGGTCTCGCCCAGGGTCCTATAGCCAGTATGTACCAGAAGTAGGGCTTAAATCCTTAAATTCTTTCTGCCTCTGTGGTCAGTTTGTTATGCACTATGACATATTAGTATCAGATTTCTAGAAACTCTTGCAGACACTCAATAGAGTGGTCTGTGAAAAGAGGATTGCACGAGGACAAAAGTCCTGGTAGTAAAGACTGCTTGACAGTGGGATGGGTTACTTAATGGAGGTTGGAACATTGATATCTGTGGATTGTGATAGAGGTGTTGATGATGACAATTGATGTTGATGATAACAATGCTGGTTGGGGGCAATGGCCATGGCCAAACAGGCCACAACAAGGGTAATGATGGACAATAATCTCCCAGTGTTAAAGACTGGCTAGATTACATTATACAAGGCTTTAATTATCTGAAAAAAGACATTTACTGGATACTTTTGGTTAATAGTTCATACTGTAAGTCATAACTATCATCTCCACAGGCACATAGAGCTGGTCTTCAATGTTGGCAGAGTAGATCTATGATTTCAGGGGCCTTAGAGAGGCCTTCCTGCTTTTCCAAATATCTCATTTACTTACTACTAAATACAGTTCCTCTAATAGAGAATAATCTTTCATTTCACAATTGGAGATAAGGCTTAAAAATGAAATATTCCTAGTAGAAGTAACACTGATTTCAGTTCACATTAGAGTGAAGGACAGATAATAGATTCTCTCTTTGAAGGTAGGTTTTACTGTGGGAAGTGGAGAGAAAGAATGGGAGGGAATTGGGATGAGAAGAGAATTAATATGTCTAGGGAAAGGACTCTGAACCCATGAAAAAAAAACCTTTTACTTTGTGATTTTTCCCCCTAAACCCAGTCCTATAGGTCCCTCTCCATCTCAAAGTGCCTCATCATTTACCAAAGATCATAGCTAAGATGTATCCTGAAGCTGTGGTCTAAAAGGAAGCCTCTTTTGCAAAATTTTTCTTGGAGGTACAGAACTTGCCATCATAATAGCAAAATGTCACAAATTCTTATTTGTATTATATATATATATTTCATATATACATATATTAAATCCAATACTGCCTAAAGATATGGCCATGTTATGGCCCTAGTCAGCTTTGATTTTACCAGGCTTAAAGAGGCTTCAATTTGTTATAAATTGGCAGAAGAGCAGAACAAGCTGAGGGCATTCACATCCTCCCCTTGTTTTCCCTGTGTAATTTCTCATCATGACTCAGCTCAGCATTATAGCAATAAATTTGTTCTTGCTCCTAAATCCTGTCTTTGTGGATGGTATCACCAGACAGTCCCACTTCCCCTCATTCACCAAAATTCAGATTTATTTTTCACTCTTCAATCTCTTTTACCTTTATGACAAATCAATGGCCAGATCTTGTTAATTCCACCTTTAAAAATCTTTTTATTCCTTTCCACCCACATTGCCAATACCCTAGTTTAGTCTCTCATCACCTGAGCCTTCAAGTTGGCCTTCTTGCTTCTAGTGTTTCCCCTCTTCAATCTATCCTCCCCATAACTGCCCACATAGAATCACTTATATTTTGCTTTGACTATTTTACTACTACACCGTTAAAAGACCTGCAATGATTTTCCACTGCCTACTAAATTTAGCATAAACTCCTTAGCCTGGCACTCAAGGTCATCCATAATATATCACAAACTTATCATTTCAGCCACATCTATGCTTTTCCTTGTCATTCTGTATTCTAATAGAACTGAACTACTTGCTGTCCTTTGGTCTTCTCTTGCTGCCTCCTCTCCATGACCCTTTGCTTTGAGCATCCCTTATGCCTAGAGTGGATTCCTCTTCTCAACCTTCACCATATATATTCCCATCTCATATTGGTCTAATGAAATCTCTCCCTTCAAGATCCAACTCAGGTGCCTTCTTGATTTCTCCAGCTAGAAAAAAGTTCTTGAAAATTCTGAGCATACGGTCTGTGCCTCTACTTTGTACTTTTTACATTCTGCCTTAGAGTCTGGCACGGGTGTCTAACACCTCCCGTTACATCACCATCCACGGTCCACTAGAGTCCTTTAGATGCTGAGACCTTTAAGGGTAGGGTTTGCAGTTTATTTCTATTCAGAGCTCAGCATAGCACCTAGTACAGAGCAGGGGCTTAATAAGAACTTGTGGAATTGAACTAGTTGACATGACAAGATAGAAATGTCATTCTGTTTCCTTGCACACTTCCAAAGAGGAGAGGTAGTACCCAGTCACAATATATTTAATCTTATGTTTTGTTACACAGAAGTATATTTCCAGGGGAAACATGAATCTGGCAAAATAGTTGGTGATATGAAAAGGAGGATCTTCCCTTGGTGGCACTGTGTATTGGCTGATGACCTCTCATTGACCATCAATAATTTGGATTAGGTTGGATTGAAGATGGTGCAATTTCAAAATCAAAGAGGGACAGACTGGGTCAAGAAATGACCAGGTTTTCATGGGCAGAAGCAACTGCATTAGAATTTGGCTTCTCCCCAAGAACATTTCCCTCTGGGTTTTTAATATGGCATCAAAGACAAACTGGACTGAAAACTGCCTGATGTCAGCATTTTCTGATGAATTTGCTGTGTTCTCCATTGACTTAAAAAAAGCTGGAGGGAACTCTATTCTTCTCACTTAATAAGACCCATCAGGCCTAATCACAGCCATGTTTTGGGACAGATTTTGGACATAGGGCTGGGGCAATGGGATAGACAGGAAAAAAGATGGCTTTGTGACAGACAGAAGCTTCTCAATGCTTTTAGGAGCTGTTCAGGACCAGGTTCATCAATTCACCCAAGCCAGAATACCATGACCCAACATTTATTCATTCTGCATCTGTATTCTCAAGAAAAGGGATAATAATAATAAAATGGTAATAACTGATATTATTGAGCTTCTGCTACCAAGATTCAATTCAATCAACATTTACTAAGTCCCTTCTGTGTATGCACCAATGTATTGGGTAGTGGGAGAAAATGTCAAGTTTCTCTCCTTGGTCTCATGTGTTTTATAGTTTAGTAGGGAGAAATAACATATACAGATAGCTATAATTCACAATGATGCATAACATCTGCTTTAGAGTGGTGAAACAAAATACTGTCTAACTAAGGAAGAAAGAAGACTGAAGATCCTCCTTACAGATGGGCAATCAGGAAAGGTAGCATTTTTGGGTTAAAAGTATACTTAGACATTGGACAAACAAAGAGAAGAAAAAGGCTATTCTAGCCATAGGAAACGAAGTTTGTGAGCAATGAAGACAAGGAAAGGGGAAAGTTCATGGTGTATCTGGGGAACAAATGATAACCCAGTTTTATTGAATTACTGAGAATATGAAGGAGAGAAGAATATGATAAGGCTGGAAAGATAGGGCAGCACCAGGTTGTGGAAGGAGGTCCTAAGGAATCACTGAAAACTTCTGAGTAGAGGAGTGACTTGACTAGTTCTATTAGGGATATCATTTCAGAAATGGTTTGAAGGGTAGCTATTGTGCATGTGTATATGCATGTATGTGTATATATACATGTATAGTAAAGGAGGGAAAGACCTGTTAGGAGCCTAATGCATTGTGGAGGTAATTTGGATCTTTTGGGATGATGGCAATGGGAGTGAAAAAGATTAGGCAGATGAAAAATAATTTGTAGAGGTAATAGTAACAGGACAGTGTGGTACAGTGGCTAGAGTGCCAGACTAGGAGTCAGGAAGATCTGGGTTCAAATTGTGCTCTACTATCTCTTAGCTATGTGACTGAATAAGTCATTCATTCTCTCTGAGTTTCCTCATTTGTAAAATGAGGATAATAATATCTACCTAATAGGGTTATTGTGAGGATCAAATGAGATAATGCTTGTAATGTGCTTTGCAAATCTTAAAGCATTATGTAAACACTAGTTATATACTGATAAATACTAGTTATATGCTAGTCTGTAAAATCAATAGGATAAAAATTTTAGTGCATTTACTTGGGATGATATAGTCAGACATTAAAAATATTCAAAGTGCAAAAATTCGGACATTATTCTAGCCAAATGAATCCAGAGGAAAATATCCAGTAAAATTGACTTGAGAAGGAAAAATATTCCTCTATTTTATAGGCTGATTACATTGTTGACCTCCTACCCTTTTAAAGGGAATGGATGTGTCCTAGTGGAAAGAGTGCTGGATGTGGACCGAGAAGAGACCCAGCCTCAGCTCTGGCCTCTGACACTTATTAGCTGATAATAATACACCAGCCTGGGCAAGTCGCTTAACCAGCTCTCAGAGCTTCTCTTTCCTCATCAGTAATCACAGTATAGAGCTGTGGTGAGGACCAAATGAAATAATGCATGTAATGTACTTTGTAGACATTAAAGTGCCACATAGAGTATTGCAAAGATGAAGGGCAATTTAAAGTTCTTAGAGCTGAAAACTGCATTAAGATCTTTGGGACATCTTGTATAAATGGCAGCTAGTTGTCTTCTAAGGATGTAAGAATATTTTTTTTCTAGGAAGGGATGATTATGTTAATATATTACACACTGTTGGCTAGTCACCTATTTATTTGGAAGGCACAAGGCCTGAGCTTTGGGGTGGAGATGCTGGGAATATAACCAAGAACAGCTAACTGGTCCCATAAAGGAATCAAATACATGACTGCAGTCTCATTAACAACCTATTGCAGAGAAAGAACTGTGGGAGTAGAAACACAGAAGAAAAATATTTCCTTGATCACATAGTTCAATGGGGATATGACTGGGAAAGTAGACTCTAAACAATCATCCTGGTGCAAATATCACTAATATGGAAATAGGTTCTGATCAATGACACATGCAAAACCCAGTGGAATTGCTTGTTGGCTCCAGGAGGGGGGTGGGATGAGGGGAGGAAAGAGTATGAATCATGAAACCATGGAAAAAGAGTCACAATTAATTAATCAATTAATTAAAAAAACCCCAACAACTTATTGTAGGCAAAGACACTGTCATATTCCATTAGGGTGCTCTCTTAGGCTCTGTAAGCAAAACAGAACAAAATGACAACACATTGATGAAGGTTGCTGCAGCTGGTCTTTGGAATGATGAAGGCTCAATAAAGATTTACTGACCACATAGTGATCCATGTCAATAGATTAGCACTGCTAGAGACTTGAGTTCAAGTCTTGCCACCAATCCTTGCTAGGAAGGTAGTAAAGGGCCAATAAATCACTTAATTAAGTGATTTATGAGATCTCATTTGCTTCATTTATCAAATGTGAATCACGATATCTGTAATACATTACATAATGGAGCTGTTCGGAGGTCCAGATGAGCTACATATTTGTAAAGTGCTTTATAAATGTTAAAGTGTTCTAGAAATCTCAACTATGATTATGATGATGAACACTACAAATGGATTTTCCCAAGTTCGGGAGTGTATTGTCTTTTGTTGATTTGAATAGGTTCCAAAATTCTTGTGAATGAAATTTGGTTTTTGAGGCAGATTTCTTTTCAGCCCAAGTGATCTCTTAAACATATTTTATTAGTTTCTGTTTAAGAGGACAGAGACTGTGCTATTCAGACACTACAGTGAATAAAGCGCTAGCCCTGGTATCTGGAAGACCTGAATTCAAATCCAGCCTCAGATACTTACTGGTCCAGCAATCCTGAGCAAGTCACTTAACCTGTTTGCCCAAGTTTCCTCAATTGTAAAATAGAATAATAATAGCATCTACCTTCTAGAATAGTTGTAAGGATCAAATGAGATAATATTTGGAAAGTGATTAGCCTGGTGCCTGGAGCAAAGTAAGTGGTATATAAAATAGGAGCATCATCATTATTATCATCAGATCTCTCTGGGCCTCAATTTTCCCATTTGTAAAATGAGGAATTTGGGTAAAATTATCTTTAAGGTCTTTTCCAGAAGTTAAAATCTTTGATTCTAAGATATCTCCCTTAGGCATTGCCATCATTATTTCATTGTTAAAGAGATTCCAAGTTGATGTCACCCAAGCTGATTAAAAAACAACTACTATTGTCAAAGAAAGATTTGTCATCAGAAGATTCCCTGAGTGAACAATACTATGGCAAAGCATTTGGTAGCTTCATTTATGTCTGCTGAGCTGCTCTCTGCTGCATCCTTCTTCTTGGTTTGCCAGTTTTCCTTTTTAAGGGATTATACTCAGCTTCTGCCCAGGATAGAAGGGGACAGCTAAGATGACATCAGGAATTCGCAAAAGTTACATTTTGCTGAGCCAGAAGGTTTGAATCCTTGCCACAAAATGCATGCAACTCATTGATCATGTGTTCTCTGCAGGCACAAGAAGGGTGGGGTGGACAGAAGCTCAGGGACCTGAGACTGACAATTCAAAAATTCCCATGAAAAAAGCAAACCTTCTTTCTTCCTTTTTATCAGCACTCTCACCAAGCTTGCTAAAGATAGACCAGTAGAATTAGAACTATTTATGATGTGATTCAGGAAAGTCAAGGAGCACCTAAGGCATGGAAGCAGAAGAGATTCATTTATCTTTCCCTAAAGGCTGTGGTCACTTAGTTTTCTAAGATATGGTAATGGGAATCAAAGCTTTTATATATCAATTAAGTGTATGTATTTCTCATGGAAGGGACAAGAGAAAAGCAATAATATCTTATGCCTGAATAACAACTTATTGTTCCATGTCCTTTTTATGGAGTCTTATGAGATGGCAAAAAGGCAAAATGTATCAAGTGCTGAAACTGGAGACATGAAGATTCGAGTTCAAACCTTGCCTCTGACATTTACTAGCAGTGTGGATCTGAGCAAGTCACTTGATTTCTCTCAGGCTCAGTTTCCTCATCTTTAAAATGGGAATAATGGTACATCTACCTTGCAGGATGGTTGTGAGGATCTAATAAAATAGCATTTATGTTACTTTGAAAACTTTACATATAAATATTAACTATTACTATTTCCCTGGCAGATCAGTTCTCTTAGAACAGAGGACTTTCCCTTTTATGTAAAAGTTTTATTGATGCTTTAGAAACAACACTGTCACTTCCCAATGTCATCTTCCACATATAGAACCCCACCTGGAAAGAAGAAATGTCCTTCCCAATATTCTCTTTCCCATATAGAACCCATCTCAAAACAAGAAAATATGTTTGAGCAAGACAAATAAAAACTTTGGCTACAAATGAAAGCACATTTGGTTCACTGAGAAATATTAGGCTTTTTAGTAGAATGTTATGAGGATGAGAGAGAAAGAGAGACAGACAGACAGAGACAGAGACAGAGAGACAGAGAGAGAGAGACAGAGAGACAGAGACAGAGAGAGAAAGAGAGACAGAGAGACAGAGAGACAGAGAGACAGAGAGAGAGAGACAGAGAGAGACAGAGAGACAGAGAGAGAGAGAGAGACAGAGAGAGACAGAGAGACAGAGACAGAGAGAGAAAGAGAGACAGAGAGACAGAGAGACAGAGAGACAGAGAGAGAGAGACAGAGAGAGACAGAGAGACAGAGAGAGAGAGAGAGAGAGAGAGAGAGAGAGACAGAGAGTCTTTGCATATGTAAGGTTTCCCCTCTGAATATCAAAGACTAGTGGCATGTAGGAAGATATAATTCTTATGTGTGAGGTGATACAAGAAAGCCAAGACCCCAAACATCTAGGTTGGGATGGATGAGAGAAAGGGATATGGGGTAGTGACCCAATAAAAGCACTTTCCCAGATTTCACTTGAATAGGCAACTGTTCTTCCTTCCAGTACTTTGGGAAGAAAAAAAAAAACCTCACACAAAAGTAAAGACAAAGGCAGGGCTTCTGGGGAAGAGACAATAGAATGTGATGAAACACTCTCCTGTGTAAGCAGTTAATGAGGTAAAGACTTCAGACCGTTGACTGGTTTGATTTAGCGTGCAGTCTAATTTTAGGGACTGAGGATCCAATTTCCTGATGTGCTCTCTTGACTAAGTATGAATGATTAACATCTCTCTCTTCCCCCTCTCTCTGTCTGTCTCTGTGTCTCTGTGTCTGCTCTCTCTCTCTTTCTCTCTCTCTCTCTTTCTTTTGGAATGAAGGAATAGTACTAAGAGAGACAGGGACAGAAAAAAGAGAAACAGACAGAGAAAAGATAAAGTACCAGCCCATTATAATAGGGCTGGATATTATATAGATTTGGATAGTCATTGGGTCAAACCATTTGGTAAAATATCCCAAACAATTTGAGATAGCAGGTAGCATGAAGAGTAGGTTTTTTTGAGGTGGGGAAGACCTGTAATTTTATTGGAATCATAACCAACAATGAGGAAAATCCTCTACCAAAGTAGATCAATAACAACTTTGCAGGCTTATAGCTTTAGAGAGTTGTCTGGGGGGGGGCACTGATAGGTTAAATGATTAGCCTACATGGGGGGGTCACCTAGCCAAAGTGTGTTAGAGACTATCCCAGCACTATCATTTGCTATTTTTCTGACATTAAAATGTGAGTTCCTGGAAAAAGGGACTATTTTATCCCCCTTTCTTTGTATCCCCAATGCTTATCCTAGTGCCTGATACATATTAGTAAGGACTAAGTAAACGACTTGTCCACTGACCGACTCTGACTTTGGCAAAGTCATGTAACTTTTCTTGGGCTCAGTTTAGTAACCCTAAAATGAAGGGATAAGACTAACTGATCTCAAAGTTCCTTCCAGTTGTAAATCTGTGACCCTGTTAATTCACGTCTGGTCCCTAAATTTGAGAGTCTCATGTGCTATTGTGCATTTTATGCAAGTACCTGCATGTTAATACACAATGTTAATTGATCTCATTTGCATTTATTGATTTTCTTCAATAATTCCTCCTCATTTGAGATCATACTTGTCAGTCTCCTCTGTTTTCTTTTCTTGCACTTTGTTGAGGTAATACCTTATAAATTCACCTGCTTTTCTCAGGCTCAGTTTTGCTTTAGAATAATTTACTTTTACTATTCCCCAAAGGATTCTGAAAAGTAGCAAAATAATAGCAAATGTCCTGGAAGATTAAATCTTTCTTTCCCTTTTTACTGTGAAGTCTTAACCCTTGGCATGTTCTCCTGGTTAGCCATGATTCTCAAATGGACTTGTACAATCCCCTTTTTATTGGCTTTACTTTCTTGGGTTTCAAGTTGACTTGGCTTGGGTTCGTTAGCCTTCTTTTAAAACTTTGGGCATCCATCCATCCATCCATCCATCCATCTATCCATCCATCCACCCATCCATCCTTGACTCTGATATTGTGTCCCTTGCCAGTTCCTCATGACCACATTGTTGTGTGTTATGCTAGCTTTATCTCCAGTGGAATATTAGAGACAAATGTTAAAATGGAAAGAGCACTGGAATGTGATTCAGAAGACATGAATTCTAGTCCTGATTCATTTGAACAAATGCCCAAGCCTCTATAAGTTTCATTTTTATTATCTGTCAAGTGTGGGGTTTGAACTAGAACAATGAACAGAAAAAAAAATTAATCCAGGTTTGGATCTTAGAAATCACACAATGTGACCCCTTTTATTATACAGATGAGGACACCGAGGCCCAGAGAGGGGATAAGACCTGCCCAATGTTGCACAGTGGGAACATTTGTGATATTACCTCACAAGTCTTTTTGACTCCAAATCTAATGTTCATTCTATTGTACAAGGCTATTGTCCACGATTGATCTTGTCTGTGATTCCTGTTACCAGGAGGTCGAGGTTGGTGGATTTCTTGAGCTCAGAAGTTCAGAGCTGTAGTGTGGCAAACTGTTCAGAACTACATCCGGCATCAGTATGTTGAGCTTCACACCCTAACTGAACATCAACCAGGCTACCCAAACAGGAGAAACTGCCCCAGTTTAGGACAGAGGTCAAAACTCCCATACCAACCAGTAGGCTTTGAGTGGTTGCTGTACTTGCAAGTGAGATAATCTAATAATCTAAAATAATCTAAAAAAACAAAAACAAAACATTCCATTGGGCTTAGATATACTCTCAGGCCTATTCCAACTCTAACATGGAATATTAGACTGGGAGTTCTAAGGGGCTTTGGAGGCCATTTGGTCCCTCTGATTCTGTGATTTAGAAATTCTTGCCTTGGGCATGTCCTTTGGTTTGCCATGCTTGAATGGACTCCTTGTTCCTCAGGATTTCTAGCAAGGGTAGGTTAGTTAGGGATGCTTGGTGTGGCTCCTAGTAGTCAATATAATGGGCAATGATTGTTCTCCCACATAAAAGCCTCTTTTGACTCCATTCTTGGAAGTAGCATGCTGGATTAGAATGATGTTTCTTGGAATGACATTTCCTATCCTTTTGAAGGATTTGTAACTTAAATCCTAAGCAGACTATATGTAGCTTTTCTATTCATTTACAAGAAAAACATCAAAAGATACATCTTGATTATTTTCTTACAAAAATGAATAATACAGAAATATGTTTTGCATGATAATACACGGAAGCCCTGCTTGTCAGTTCTGGGAGGGGGGAGGGAAGAAGGAGGGAGATAATACGGATCATATAACATTGGAAAACTTACATGGAAACTTGTTATTAAAATAAAAAATAAAACAAAAGACACATCTCAAGGATGGCCTCTCATAAAGATATTTCACTGAAGGTTGGCCTAGGAATAGATAAAACCAAAGTCATGCTAGGAAACTCATAGGAGGGAGGGAGAATCACAAACACCGACCTGAAAAGCAAGTGCAATCAGTTATCACTGGCCACACATCTCAAGAAAACTTTGCTTCGGTTTTTGTAATACCCCTTTTAACACACTCAGTATATGCCCTTAAGGGCAAAGAAAGACTGATTAGCCATGGCTGACAAATACATCTCTTACCTCAGTGACAGCAAAACTTCTCTTGCCACAGGGAACCACCTTGTACCACTTGTCATGCAGCACGTCCATAAATCCATGTGACTTGTACTGGCTGATAAGTTCTGATATATTTGAGGTCAGTGGAGAGTTTGGAGGAAGGCCAATGCCATAGCCTAGGAGAAAATGCAATTCCAAATGACAATCCTGCCATTGTTCCTGAGAGGCTGTGATAGATATCTTTGATTCAGTATCAAGCATGATCATAGGTAAAAAATCTTCAATTTATAAAGTACCTTCTTTTTAAAGGATTAAAAAGGGTTGTATATATATGTATATATATATTTCCCCTATTAGAATGGTTACTTTTCTTTAAAAGAGCCAGATGAGACTGTACACCTCTTCCAGAAGCAATAGAAAGCAAGCTTTGCACTAGAAATCAGAGCTCTATATTTGTCTCTAATTGTGTACTCCTTGCAAATCACTGAGCTTGCGTGGACTTTGGTTTCCTTAGTTTGACTTTTGATCATTAAGATTCATTTTACCTCTGATGTGCTACATCTCTCATTAATAAGGAATCTTAGAAGAAGAATTAGGAAACTAGGAGCCATCATATTAGGGCAGCTAGGGGGTACAATGGAAAGATCTTTGGACCTAGAGTCAGAAAGACCTTAGTTCAAATCTGTCCTTAGACACTTCCTTACTGTGTGAACCTGGGTGAGTTACTCAATCTTATTTTTCTCAGTTTCCTCATCTCCAAAATGAGCTGGAAAAGGAAGTGGCAAACCACTCCAGTATCTTTGCCAAGAATACCCTAAATGGGGTCATAAAGGGTTGGACACTACTGAAATGAGTGAACAGTAATAAACCATCAAATACCAAGTCTATTCCTTTTTGGTTAACTGATTTTCAAGGAGGACAATTTACCCAGTGATGAGACCATGACATTACTGGATTATGTACCCAAGAGGGAAACTGCTTCCATATGAGAGATTGGTTATAAGATATGGATGGAAGACACAGATGGAGAGTGTCAATGTGGTCTCCAGCTTACAAGATAACCCTAAGACTTGGGGTTCAATAGATCTTACTAGACTACAAGTTTGGGGGTTTCTAGATTCCATGTTGACAAGAGCAAGTGATACTACGTAGACCTGGAGACAGGAGCAAAGTGACCAGAGATGATGCCAAGCTATGTTCAGATCTGGAATGAAAGCTACATGTGGTCCCCAGCATGAATTTATTTTTTGCTTGATCAGTACATTAAACTGTAATGTAGTGGAGTGCCAAAGGGAGAAGAAAGATCATTGTGGAAGGAAACTGTGGGAACTATGGTTTGGAGTAGTGGTTAAAATCAAGGCACAGAACCATACTCTGAAGAAGTAAACTTGGAACTTGTCTTAAAACTAGTACACTGTGTCATGTAGATTAATTAGGTCTGGGGTAAACAGGAGATAAACCTTCTAATTACCTAGAATTTTTTTTCCTAAAAGACACACCAGAGAGGAAATTTGCTTGACTTTTTAGTAATTCTTAACCCTTTGCGGGTAGTACTCTGTTAAAAGTTTCTTGTGGGAGAAGGCAAAATATTAAAAATAAAAACTTTTTGCATTCTATCTTAGAATCAATACTAGGAATTGGTTCTAAAACAGAAGAGCACTTACTGGCTAGGCAACTGGGGTTAAGTGACTTGCCCAGAGTTTAATAGCTAGGAATTATCTGAGAATAGATTTGAACCCAGGACTTCTTGTCTCTAAGTCTGGCTCTCAATCCTCTGCCACCTATCTGCCTGGAGGCAGTGTATTTTTTACTATCTTTGGGTTCTTCTACAAATCCTTTTTTTTTGAGGGGGGGCATATAATTAAACTTGTTCAAATGAATGCTCCCATTAGCTTGGGTGTTTGAAAGGGAACTGTGACCCTTTTTGGACATCAAAATGTGTAAGATAAAGAAGTTTCAGTATTTTCTTAGAAGGAAGCATAAATCAGGAAGAAAAATCAGAGCAATTTTCTGAAAGGGACCTCCAAAATAGTACGTGACACCTTATATCAAGACACTCAAGATACTCTGATACCAGAATTACACTTTCATATATTTGGACCATTTTTTAATATCAATGATGGTAGCTATGATGGGAAATGTGGATAGGATTTTAGTCCTACTATTAGAAAAGTTCTGACCCACATATTTTAGGTCTGAGATCTCAGTTTTCAGTCTTGCTTAGTTGCTACTGTTTATTGGAACCAAGGTCCAGGTTTGCTTTCTTCTTTCAGGTGAACTGGGTGACATGATAAAATCTTCAAGTACTAAAGGACAGCCATATAGATACAGGATGAAATATGATCGGGGAGGTCCTAGAGGGCCAACCGACTAAGGGTCAATATAAGGCAAAACTTTCTAACAGTAAGAACTCTCCAATGGACTGTCTAGTGAGGTGGTGAGTTTCCTTTCAATGAAACTGAGTTGAAATAGAAAGACCACTCAGAACTATTATAGAGAGATTTATGCTTTCTGAATCAAACTAGATGACCTCAAACCCTTTCCAACACCAAGATGCTATGATTCATAGTCTCTCTTGTCAGCAACCTCCAGGATCCTTTTCCAGGTCTAAAACCTCAGGAAACTAGGGCCTTCTTTATCTTTTTCCTGTCTTCTATCCTGGCTGAGTGGACAGTTAATTATTGCATTCTAGTCTGTTTCTATCCTGGAAATTACTTTGAAAGACAACATAAAAGGGACCACAGACAACTGAATTTTGTTCTTAGCCCTTCAGTGCTACAACTACAAAAGATTTTTTTTTAAACTTCCAGAAAAATGGAGGTAGATAAACTGAAAATATTGCTGAATTTGTCCACAGATCAAAAGTGAATAACCCTCAAAAAGCTGCATATGCTTAATGAAAAACACATATTTTCTATAGTTATTTCCCTTTATTATTCATTTCCAAGGACATTTATATGAAAACCGGGTCTTTGTTCTTTTTAACAGATACACAAATCCTTTCATTGAAATGTCAGGGCAGGGATTAATGCAGGCTTAATAACTGACACAGATGAAATAAATAATACAAAAAATACTGTTCTTATAAGTACTATACATTATTTTTTTCTAATTGTTTGTTTTGTTCTTTAACCACGGGGTGTCAAGAAAATTAAGACTATGCCAATAATAGATATTAGAATCTTCAGTTCAGTTCAACATGTAGTTTTGAGCACCTAATCTGTGCCTTGCTATTTTGGTTTGGAGGGCAAGGTGGAATGGAATATATTAGGAAGACAGGTTGTCCAGCCTGTTCTCTCATCAGATAGGATGTACTCATATGTAAGTGAAAAAGTGAAGTATTAGAGGGGTGCTAAAGGCTGGATAAGGGCAAATGCAATAAATTTCAGAAAAGGGAAGAGGATGCAATATGCAAACTACAGATACGTAAGCTTTCGTTTGATTTCTGGCAAGATTCTAGAATAAAAGAGGAGGGGGATCAAGTATTTATTAGGCATCTATCAGGTGCTAAGGGCTTTGCAAATATATAAATAATATAAAGTGATGATCACTTAATACCAGCATAGCTTCATCAAAAACAGATCATAGTAAGCTCATTTCATTTCCCTTTCTTTTTTTGACATTTATTGCACTGGAAGGTTTTGAGAGTGCAGTATATATAGTGTACCTTGATTTTTGAAAAGTACTCAAAAGAATTTATTTTTTAAAATTAATTAATTTTTTTCCATGGTTACATGATTTATGTTCTTTCCCTCCCCACTCCCTGAGCTGATGAGAAATTTCACTGGGTTATACTTGTATCTCAGTAGAATTTCTTATTCTAACCTCATGGTGGCCTAGAAGATAGGCTATGTAGATAGAAGCCTCCTCACCCTATGCTAGTCAACATTTCTATCAAAGACTTCACTGGAGGCACCGTTATTGCCCATGCTTATCAAATCTGTAGATGACCCAAAGCTGGGAGTGATAGCTAATATAATGGATGGAAATTGTAGTGTTGCATAAATATGGGGCAAAAGATAATGCAGACTTAAGAAAGGTAGTCTGTCCTGGACTGGGGAAGTTAAATTTCTGCTGTATTCTATCTATATTTTATATATTGTCTTATTTTCCCCAGTGTTAGGGGCCTGGATTAGAAAGACTCCAATTAGTCTCCTGACTTTTACATTTCCTTTGTTCTTGGGAATTCCAAGGAATATTTTCTTTTTAACAAAATCTGGTTGATATATAAGAGATTCTTTTCCTACCTATGTAACCCCTATCACCTATGGGATGAGGAAGGTGAGGGTTTCATGGACCACATCCTAATTAACTATTTACCAACTAGAGGTATCTTGGAATGTTCAAGGAAGGGGCTGAATAATGAGCTCAAAAACTCTATTTATAGATTTACCTGGAGGGCTTCAGGGTCTTTTTTGGAGAATCTATTGGTTAAATGTGAACCTAATCAATAAGTTGATATTTTTACCCCAAATCAGTCTCAAATATTTTAATCAAAACGTAGTTCAATATCCTTCCTAATGTCTTGCCCATAGAACTGAACACAGATCTGTTGTAGTGGATTTTGTTCTGTTTGCAGTATTTTAGAAAGGATATTGAAGTGGGAGCTGGAGAGTTCATAGAAGAGTGGAGGGTTTTGAGACCATGCTACATATAAAGCTGGTGGATGAGGAACCAGGAAAGGACTAAGGAGAGAGGGCATAACAACTATTTTTAGGAATATGAAAGACTGTTATGTGGAAAAGGAATTGTATTCATTTAGTTTGGTCCAAGAGGGAAGCAATAGGAACAATGGGTACAAGTCACAAAGAGGCAAATTTAAACTTGATGTCAGGAAAAAAAATCTAATAATTAGAGCCATACAAGAGTGCTATAATCTGTGTGAAGCAAAAGTTTCTAACAATTAAAGGTAATAAAAAGGGGAATAGGCTGATTGAGGAGAGAGTGGGTTTGTCCTCCCTAGAATTTGGGTGAATGGCCACTTGTCATTTTGTAGAATATGGTTTTGGTTAGATATGACTTTGGAGGTTCTTTCCAGTTCTGAGATTCTGAATTAACACCTCATGTTGTTGGAAATCTATCTAACTCACAGAGTTGTTTCGATGGCCAAATGAGATAATTAATTGAATACATTTTGTAAACTTTAAAGTGCTATGTAAATATAAATGATCATCATTGACAGCATCATCATTTAGATATAAAGGACTTGAGTTTGAATCTGGGTTTATTACTGGAACAAGTCACCTCACTTTTCTGTAATTCAGTTTCCTTATCTATAAAATGAGGGGTTTGAATTGGAGTTCTAAGGTCCTTTCCAGCTTTAGAACTATGATCCTAGAATGTATGTGACTCCTCATTTCAACCTCACATCAAGTAGGCTACTTTTAAGAAGTTTCTTCCAAATTTCACCTGGGGTTGTATAGCAGCAATTCCAGCTCTGATTATTGCACCTGATGACAGATCTATTCTGGAATCATCTATTGCTGTAGCCTAGACTCAGTACGTGAGGAGAGAGTCAAGTCTTTTCAAATGAATACATCCAAGGAGGTAATACTTATTCTAAAAATAAGCTTTGAGAGCACTGTACAGGTATTCAAATACACTAGCAGAAATTCTTCATCTAACGTACATTGATATTTGGAGAAACTGTCACATTGAAAGTGATAAATATTAAATTCCTCCACTCTATCACATGTCAGTTAAATTGCAATTGACCTGGTAAAAATAGACCTCTATCCATTATCATCTGATATTCTAATTTGCCGCACTGTTATGCACATAGTCAATGATGAGAATTTAGTGCTGTAGTCTTGCTTCTCTTGCTGAATATCACCGTTAAAGATAATGGAAACTATACATCTGGATTATGGGGAGGGGGAGATACACAAATGAAATTTATTTTGGTGAGAGAACAGGAAAGTTTTATAAAAAAAGCAAACTTTCTACCATAGTTAAAAATTGAAAGATCAAAATAATAAGGGTTTAATTTTCTTTTTCAATCATTTGCACTTCAAATTTGGCTGTCCTCAAGGACCAGAGGATGACTTTTCTACCTGCCAGCTCCTTCTGGCATTCTGAATCACTTTCTTAATTATCATTAGTAGCTAGGTCTTCCATCAGGACTGGGATGGTCATATTTTTGTTAGAGAAAGCACAGTGGGATCCTCTAGCTTGAAAGATGAAGGAATCAGGTTCTTTGGAAAATTATAGGATTATGGACAGAATTGAAAGGGCCCTATAAGTTGTTAAGTCAAAACCCTTCATTTTAACAGATACTAGGGAGGTTAAGTAACTTCCCCAAGGCCACACAGCCAGTACATGTTTGAGGTGTATTGAAATCCAAGTCTTCCAGACTACAAGTCCTAATACTTTATCCACTCTACTATGTTGCTTCTAGGACAAGAGAACAATTTCCATAATATAATCCTGATCACTTCCCTACAAATGAATTGGAATTGCTGTGCTAAGAGTGGTAGAAGTATATTGTGGTTTCTATGAATAACTTCACAAGCTAAAAGTATTGTGTTTACATCTGTTTGGAAAATACCTGCTTCTGAAATATCCTTTCAGATAAGTAGGGCCATTGACATTGTCAGAAAGAAAGATCCAGTCATTCTGGAAAGCTTTCCATGGCATGGTATTTGCAGTCAATCTGGGAAAAGGTCGCAGAACATATTTTAATTGGCTTAATGTTCAGACCATTAAAATAAGATTTTTTCCTTTTTGAAGATGAAAAGAGATGTGAGAGAAGACCTAAGACAGTCAGGATAAACTTGGATGAATTACATAACTTGCTGGCCTCAGTTTACTGACCCAAAATATTGATGGCTCTTATGGGTATTGAAATAAGCCTGACTTAACAGCACATTGAGTTCTTTGGATGGAATGTCATATATCATTATTGTTCATCTTCATTATCCTTGCTCCTCCTAGGACATTTATTGCTGCAATGCTTAACTTTGGGACATGTATTAATTTATCTCAACACTTCCTTTTCCAATTCCAGTGAGTCTTTATTCCACTGATACATCAGATTCAATTTCACCCAAGACTTCCCACAGTCTCTCAAACATTTAACAGCTTTGACCCTCCACTTCTGCATTCTTGCTTAGGAACAAAATCTACTTCTGAGGAGCTTTTAAACAAAACTTAAGAGCTGTTGAGAGTAGTTGGATATAACTTCATACTGTCAGATAAATCATTTCCTAGGTGATGAAAGTTTGGAGGAATTTAGAAGCAAGGTTGTATAGATAGGATAATAACATGCACATTCATAAATCCCACATCTATCTATCTATCTATCTATCTATCTATCTATCTATCTATCTATCTATCTGTCTGTCTATCTTTCACATCTCTCTCTCTAATGCAAATCAACGTGCAACATATTACATGTTTTAATTAAAGTATTTATTTTCCTCTGTTTCTAAGTGAATTCCTGGTAGTGATGTTTAGCATTCTGTTACCTTTATTAGTTTATTTGATCTTTTAGACTACTATTTGGCTACTTGGTTAGTTGCAACAGATATTCTGAATCTAGTTAATCTAGTTTAATGAGTAATATTAGTTATTTGTTGAATGCCTACTAGTGTCTCACCACTGAATTAGGCATTGTGGAAAATAAAGAAGCAGGAGATGATTTGGCATTTTCTTTCAAGGAGCTTACAAGTTGTTCAATAATATACTTTAAAACTTCACAGTGAAAATTCCACTGGATATTGAGGGAGTAATATATTTTAAACAAAGACCATATTTTTTATGAGAGTAGCAAATCAAAATGTTGTAAAAAGGGAATGTGGAAACATCTATACCTTTCTCATTTTACTTTCTGTAATTGGAAAGAAATTTCCCAAATTGGTGGTTGCTTTTTTTTTCTTCATATTTCTTCACTTTTTAAACCAAGAACTAGCTATGTGGGCAACTGTCTAAGATTGGGAGTTAGAGGTGAGTTAATAGTTTGTGTTAATATAGGGAGTTTCCACACCAGAAAATTCTTCACACCAATGAAATGAAGAACTTAATGCTTTCAAACACAAAATGCTAAACAAATCCCAGGTCAGATTGTTGCCTGACCCTTGGATCTTTCTTTCCTCCTTTTCTTATGATCTCAGAACTTTCTTTCCTCCTTTCAAAATAAATGATAATGAGAATTTCTTAGGGGGAGATGATATCTAGCTTTATATTCTGAACTGCACTTCTTACATTTTTATAAGAAACCAACAATGAAAATAATAGTCTATTCCAACCTGCAGAGTTCCTGCTCATCCTTACAGTGAGCTGCAAGACCTTCCCATAAGGGATCACAGCATTCCACCATTGGAATGAACCATTGTGCATTTATTCCCTTTAAAAGCAACATGGTGTCTAGAGATGATGTCAACCACTAGACACAAAGTTTCATGAGCACAGATGGGAATGTAAGCAGAAAACCAGTGGGGAGTTAATTAGAGCTACAGTGGCATCTGGTACTGAGCTAGAGAAGGGTGGAACAATCTATATAACCCTTGCCTTCTTAGAAAATAGGATCACCCCCTAGCATCTTGGTCTTTCCTAATCAGAGACAGTGCAATCAGATTTAAGGCAGGTCATCATACTTGTCATCCTCAAACCCACCTAATATGATTCACTGTTGATGCTGCTGATGGCAAAGGAACCACAATTATCCAATATGGAGAAACAAAATTGAATGGCTTCTCCATGACCTCAGATACTGTGTATGTTAGGAATTTTTTGAGTCACACCAAATAGAAACTTGACTTGAAAGTTCTGATTGTCTAGGTTGGCTGGCCCAACTGCCTCTGGCTCTGGTTTTAACTGCTCACTAACTTGTCTCAAGAACTCCTTCTTCCCCTTTTAGTTGTTGGGTACTAGTTTTGGTTTAGTTCTGGTTCATGGAGGGGTCATTTTGCCTTGAGAGGCAGGAAAGAGATTGATTGCCTTTGGAGAAAGGCAAAAGTGAACAGCTTCCACTCTTGCCATGTACCATCGATCACAAAAACAGAGCCTGGGGTCAGCAATCTGTTAATTTGTTCAGGGGAGGGAGATACTGAAGAAGGCAAATTGGAGTCTGAATTGCTTTGGTGTCAGGGAACACAGTGGCTGGGCACATTGTACTAACTACATGTTGACTGATTGAGGGATCTCCCACTTAATGTGTTGGATGGGATTAAGGGTTTCAGGCAGCAGCAGGTCTATCCATTTCCATTACGTGGCACTGAGCTGAACTGTTTTCTCTGAGACAAATTAGATCGACCAACTTGATTAAAGATGCTTTGAGACTCCTTGTGTGTTGGCAGTTAAGGGGAGCAAAGAAAAAGCAGATCTATAATTTCGAATTTGTGTAGGGGAATACTTCCATTGTCATTGGTCTTTTCTAGCAGAAACATCTCTTGACAAAGTAGTTCTATTTTATCTAGCCCAGCATAGTCATAAATGCTCATTGGCTTGGCTATATCTTAATCTCAAATCTGGCCTTCTTCTGGTGCTATTGATGTTGTATGTAAGTCCTAGTAGACTGTAAACTCTTAGAGGGCAAGGGCTATGTCCAAGTCAAGAAGGAAGTGATCACCAAAACTAAAATGGCAACGCAAAAGTATTTACCAGTGGTCAGGAGGTAATAAAACTCTCTTTAAGGGCACTGGAAAAGTAGATTGACTATGCAGTAACCTAATAGAGTTAATTTTAAAAACTTTTAAGTCAATTTAAAAATGTTTAAGTTAATTTGCTAGCAATATATGTTGAAAGATCACTAGACTGAGAGTAAAAATACTTGAATTATAGTCCAAGCTTTGCCTTTGACTCTCTAAGTGACCTCGGACAAATCCCTTAAATTTAGTAGCTTCTGTTTCTTCCTTTAAAAAATTAAAGATGATATTGAAGGTCCCATTTAGCTCTCAAACTCCATGATTCTAGTTTTACAGACTTAGATTGATCACAAGATCTGATCAGTAAAAAAATCAAATCAAAATGAAGTAAAATGAAACCCAATACTTTTAATTAAAATTCCCCCTCTCCCCACTGCTGCTGCCACTACCCAATTCCCTGCCCAGGCATAGAAAATGTAAGCATCAGCATTTCAGGTACATTGTTTCTGGATGATGGAATGAGTAAATAGTTCCCCAAAATAGTGCCCAACTCTGATAGCTTCTGGGATAAGTGGTAGAGAAGCATAAAATGAAAAGATGGATGGCTCTTTGTATCAATGCTGACATTTGCATTGGTGACTTGCAAGATTGGCAAGCTCAACATGTTCTCAATAAAAGCAAAAACAACAGCAACTGATTAATACCTTCAATGGCAAATGGTTTCCCCACTGTGAGCAGTTTGCAGTCAGCGTCAATGGACACTTCGTAGTCAAGGAGGGCTTTGTCCATGATGAAGGCATCTAGCTTCTCTGGATCATTCCTAGGGTTAAGATAAAAGAAGTCCCCCCCCCATGAGTCATTAACAATCAGGGTAAAACATCCAGAGAAGAGAGCAGCAGAGGGACTTGGGGTGAATCAGGCTATCTAGCAGTGGAGTTATTTCTCTTTATCTCACTGCACTGAAAACATACATCAAGGACAATAAATTCACTGGGGATGAGATATACTCTCCTTGCTCCAAGTATGTCATAAGGTACTTCTTTCTCAGAATTGCCTTGATCTTCTCTGACATAGTTCCAGATAGAGTTGAGATCTAGTAGCTTACGAATGGAGACCTTTTAAGTCTATCCATTGAAATGGTGATCCTCATCACTCATGAGTTTTATTGTAGACTTTGTAGCTCAAGTTGCCATTCCCCAGAAAGCTTAATGAGCAAGGAAGGATAAATTAAATAGTGGATCCTCTTGAGAAGATGGCAGCAAATGATTCATTATGACAGGCATTTCAGTGTGACAAAAAGAGCACTAGAAGGGTAGTTAGACCTGGATTTAAGTCCTAACTCTTTCATTTATGAATTAGGCAAGCAGTTTCAGTATTTTAACCTGTATAAGAGGGAAATAGTAGTTTCACTGCATTAAATATTAGTGATTATTACTCATAGAGTTGTCATGAGGATCAGATGAGATAATGTGAGTAAAGTGCATTGTAATTGTAAAACACGAGATAAATATATTATTATCATTATTAATGATGCTTTTAGGCCAGTAGGATTGGCTCAGACAGCCAATTCAACAAACACTATATGGCCCTTCTCAATGCAGGATAAAGAGATGAAAAATGACATCCGGTGCTCAAGGAGCTTATAATCTACTAGGGTGATATATGTATACAAATAGATATAATGCAAGGTAGAGCATGATATGATTAAAGGAGAGATACACACAGACCTCTAGGAATGTAAGAGATGGGAAAGACTGCTTTCAGGTAGGGGAAGGAAAGGAGAGGAAAGTCTTATGGAAGGATTTATAGAAGGAAGAGAAGGAATTAAACAGGCAGAGATGAGGAAGGAGTAGATGGGGAATAGATTTTGAATGCATGGAGGTGGGAGATGGCAGAAAAAGAATTGGAATATATCATAGAATGCATGGTATAGAATAAAGTGAAATAAGAATGGAAGGCCAGATTTTGGAAGGCTTTAAGTACCAGGATAAGGAGTTTGAATTTCATGCTATAGAGGAGAGATATCAAGTGTGGTCTGTAACATCTGTATGAGCAACCAGATTAAATATTTAATAAAATAAATAAAAAATACAACTATATATACATATGTGTATATATTTATATATAAAACATTACATTTAAAGACTAAATAAAAATGTGGCCAGCAGTTAATTTAATGTATAGATTAGTAGCCTCCGTTTGACACCATTCTTAAAGAGAATAGGGGATGGTGATGGTAATGGTAAATGCAGGTTATTTGATGATAATTAGTAGCTGAATGAAACTCTAGAGAGTAATTGTTTACTTCCAGCCTCAAGAAGGTTGGTTAATGATACTAATGATGATGATAATTCATATTTGTAGGATGCTTTAAATTTTACAAACTCTTTTCTCTTTTAACAAGCCTTTAACTATTACCATGCCTGTTTTGTAGAGGAAGAAACCGACAGGAGAGGTTAAATTATTTGCCCAGGGCTTCCTGGCTAAGGGTCAGAGCTGGATTTCAAACCTGGGAATTCTAAGTCTAGGACTAGTATTTTTTTTTTAACAATTGATTAAGCAAGCCTTTACTAAGTGTTTACTATATAAGGTACTAGGAATATGAGTACAAAAAGTGAAAAACAGACTCTGCCCACAGAGAGCTTGCATTTTTTTGAGGGGAAAACAAGAAAAGAAGTAAGTAAATATAAGACAACTTGACAGTAGAGAGCACTAGTAACTAGGAGAGATCAAGAATGGCTTTCTACTAGAAGAGACACATGAGCTGACCCTTGAAGGAAGCTAGGAATTTTGAGAGGCAAATGTGGGGAAGGAGTATATTCTAGGCATGGGAGTTGTGTAAAGATATGAAAATGGGATATTAAATGATGAGGTCAGAGAACTAGTATGCCAGTTCAGTTGTAAGGTAGATCATGTAAAAATAAGTAATGTGAAACAAGTCTGGAAGGGTAGAGTAGATCCATACCACAGAGGACGATAAATGGCAAATAGAGGAAGTTATATTTTATCTTAGATACAGTAGGGAGCCATTTAAGCTTCTTGAGTAGGGGAGTGACATGGTCATATTTGGGTTTTAGGAATATCCATTTGGTCACTGTGAAGATGTTGGACCATGGAAGGTGAAGGAAACCAATTAATTGGCTATTATGTAGTCCAGGCAAGAAATGAGGACTTGAATGTGTACCAAGGGAAAGAGAAGAGAGAGGAAAAGGAAAAGGAAGGTAAGGGAGGAAAAGAAAAAAAGGAAAAGGGGGAAAACAGAAAGAAAAAGAAAGGGAAAATAGGAGAGAAGAAAGGGAGGGAAAAAAGGGGAGAGGGGAAGAGAAAAGCATAATCTCCAGTGCCATAGGAACAAACATTCTGCCGAACAGTTTCAGGGTCACTCACAGAGTCTAAAAGAGGACACCACTACACTTGCTTTCCTGTGGTTCCTCTTGGTGGCCAGAATGTGCCTGTTGAAGCTAGTCATAGTGATTTTAGGTAAGAGCATTTTCAAGACCTTCCAGGATGGGATGGGAAGCAGCAGGCCTTGCTGACCTTTAAGCATACAATTATTCATGACACATAGACGTGCATGAATTTATTCCAACATGGCACCTTTTCCCAGAAATTTACTCTGAGAAAACTTTGTTTAGTGGGAAAATGGTTCTTTAGTGTTCCTAAGCCCACCTTTCTCTCTATTTTCCTTCGTTGGTCCTTTCTTCCATTTTTACTTAAAAGGTACACAGTATCCTCATGCTTTCTCTCCAATTCACATATCAGAACCTGATCTTAGGGTAGGATTTGATAAACTCCAAATATATTACCTTTCCTAGGAGATATTTGTATTTTTAACTAGAGACAGAATTTGTATTTGGCTTGATTCAAAAGACTGATTCTCCAATTGCATGAAACTGAAACATTAGCAAAATCTTTTTTTTTTTTTGTGAGATGTCAGGAGAACCTTCCTGATATTTGAAGTTGTGCCACAAAGTCATCTACTTTTTCTTCCAAGTAGTTTTGTTTTTGGACTAGTAAGACTTCCTTGGGACAACAGGCAAGGAAGAAAACAACATTAATGTCTATAAGGTATTTTGTTGTTTAGTCATTTCGGTTGTTTCCATCTCTTTGTGACCCCCATCTGGGATTTTCTTCACAAAGATACTGGAATGGTTTGCCATTTCCTTCTCCAACTCATTTTACAGATGAGGAAACTGAAGTAAACAGGGTTAGGTGACTTACCTAGCATCACATAACCAGTAAGTGTCTGAGGCCACATTTGAACTCAGGAAGATGAGTGTCACTGTGTCACCTAGTCCAGCATAGTATAATCATAAGAACACTGGATTTTGAGTCAGAAGAATTGACTTCAGATTCTACTTCTCCATCTAGCCTAGGTAGTAAGTCACTTAACCTGTTTAGGCCTCATTTTCCTCATCTGTAAAATAAAGAGGTTAAGCTAGATAGCCTTTAAAGTCCCATTCCATTCTCAATCTGTGATCTTATAATTCTATCTACTTTTCTACTTGGCCAATTGAAAAACCAAGAATCTTTGAAGGTAAAGGAAAGGTCTCCAGAATACAGCTTGCTTTGTCTCCTACCTAGATAGAAGTCAGAGTTTATTGTAGCTTGGAGCAGAAATGATGCTTTAAAAATAGGTATTTCCAGCTGCAGCTCATCTCCTGTGGGGTTATTGCTTTGAAACATAATAGAATCCTTGAAATAGAGTGAAGTTTTAGCAGAACAACTTTACTCATACCAGAGGGTACTTGGAGCCTGTGAAGCATGCTTCATATCACAAAACACAGGACTAATTTGGTCATGCACTCCAGCAAACAATAAGAACCACTGCCATCACTCACTAACTCACATGGGTTCAAAATATTTCCAAAATCTAGTGGTTTGAATGCAGTTCTGGAAACTGGCAAAAGAAGAACTTTGAGCTTACCACTGTCTATAAGCCACCAAATCCCTGGGCTTTATTTTCATCACTGTAAAGTGGAAAGAACTCTAAAATTTCCCTGCCTTCTACCTGACAGAATAGGGTAAGGAAGAACTGATTAAGTGACTCTACTCTTCTGTGGGGTGGCAAAATATTCCTGGGTAACGTGTTAGCCTTGCTCAGCAAGCGGAAAAGACCTTGGACTGGTAGACAAGAACTGGGCTTTGCCTGGTGTTTCCTCATGTATAAAATGAGGTGCTTGGACTAGATGATATTTAATATCCCTCCTAGGACTGACCTTCCTTGAGTCTTGGACTAGCCTGTTCTGTCTGTGGAGTTGCTAATTAGCAGCTGACATGAGGAATACTAAATCACTTTCATTATGTGAGTTGAACTGAAAGATGCTTCTACCTCCAGGTCTCCCCAGCTGGCTTGCCATAGCACCCTAGACTCTGACATTAGAAATGGATTTTTGGGTTAAAGTATTCTAGCTCCAAGAATCTCACATAAACAATGCAAATACTTCAAGAAAAGGTAACACAATCATCATAAGCCATAAAGGCTATAGTTGAGAGAAATGTAGATAGGATAAAGGACACAGTTTTTAATGAAAAAAAAAACCCCAGTGAACTATAATTTTCAAAAAACAGAAATCTAGACCCTTAAGGAATTGGAAACTGGACAGGCGAGTTTTGAAAGGGTCCAATAGGGAGAAAGTGTGTGTGTGTGTGTGTGTGTGTGTGTGTGTGTGTGTGTGTGGAAAGCGTCTTAGAGAAGTGAGGTTACAATGAGATACTTTCTTGACCCCCTAAGAAGATACTGAAATAGGGAAGAGGCAAGGAAGGAATAGAAGACATCTGAATTCTAAATAGAAGAGAGGAGAAAAGATAATGAAAGAGATGGAAAGTGACTAAGAGTTATATTCTATAAACAACCCTGCAGACAACAGCTTAGGGCAGCTTCGGTTTACAATATTTTAGTACCAACTGGCAGATAACCAAGAATAAGAAAAAATTGTGAAAATCAATAACAAGGTTGAAAAGTCTTCATAAAGCCTCATTCAAGAGCCAGTAACACAATTAACTGTATGAAAATGGTCAGTTTCCTGTGGTGGTTTGTCACTTGAGTTAGTCGTATGAGTAAGCTGCAACAAAAAGGAAAAAGGATCAAAGTAGGTATGAAGTTAATGGGAATTTGCAAATGACCTGAAGAGAGTTCATGATGGGTTTCCTCTAGTGTCAAATAGTAGCTTCCTTCCATAAAATTTAAGCTGGCCTTACCACTAGAAAAGAAGGTAAAAGGACCAGGAATATCTTTCTATTCTAGAGATTGAAAGGATGAAATGTTTCTTAAAAGAATGGCAGAAATTATTGAAGAAGAAAATGAAGATCAAAAGGCTCCGAGGAAGCAGAGGGGACCTATGACAGGTGATTGAAGGATGGAACAATGAGGCACAGGAGAAAGAAGGGAGGGAAAACTACTGAACTTTTGGAGGTATTTAATAGATTTGAGGTGCTTCTCTTAGAGTAGGGATTCCTTTTAAGATTTTATCTAAAAAAACAAGCTCTTGTTTTCTGTCTTAGTAACAATTCTAAGATGGAAGGGCAAGGGCTAATAATTCTAAGACAGAAGGGAGATAGGTGACTTGCTCAAGGTCACATAGCTAGAAAGTACTTGAAGAAGAGGTAAAGCAAGGTCCTCTTGACTCCAGGTCTGTTGTTTTTATAACACTATACTATGTAGAGTAGGGATTCTTAAATTGGGATCTGTGAACTTGTTTAAAAAATATTTCAATAACTATTATAAAATAATCAGTTTTCTTTATAATTTTCTGTATTGCTTTAAAAACATTATTCAGAAAAGAGCTCCATAGACTTTATCAGGCTGCCAAAGAGGTCAATTAATGACACAAAAGAGCATTAAGAATTTTTGCCTTAGAGTACAGAGCTAGATTTTCTGAGAAAGAAGCAGTTTTTTTTTGTATTCTGAGGAATGATGGTCAGGAAAGGAAAATATAAATAATGATGGCATGTAAGTACTCACCGAGAGTGTTCCAAGAAACATATGCTAACTTTACATGGAAAATATTGAGTGTTCTTTTTCTTTGATGTGCATATGGGATAAAATAGAGGCACATGTCAAAACTGACAAACTAGGGGGCAGCTAGGGAGCTCAGGGGATTGAGAGATAAGCTTAGAGATGGGAGGTCCTAGGTTCAAATCTGGCACAGACACTTCCCAGCTGTGTTACCCTGGGCAAGTCACTTGATCCCCATTGCCTAACCTTTACCACTCTTCTGCCTTGGAACCAATACACAGTATTGACTCTAAGACAGAAGTTAAGGTTTTAAAAAAAAAAACAAAACAAAACTGACAAACTAGTACCCTCTACTGTTAATTCATAAAAATGATACTTGCAAAATGAATCTAGAGAGCATTTCTAGTGTTTAAGAAATCCTGATGAAGAAATGGAAAACCACAGGGTACTTGTAGTGCTGTCATCATTGCTGCTAATTGAAAGTAGAGGTTTCCACACTACTGGGTTTATATCCCAAAGAGATAAAAAAAAAACTGGGCAAAGATCTGTTTGTACAAAAATATTCATAGCTGTGTTCTTTGTGGTGGCAAAAATTGGAAAATGAAGGGATGCCCTTCAATTGGGGAATGGCTGGACAAATTGTGGTTTCTGTTGGTGATGGAATACTATTGTGCTCAAAGGAATAATGAACTGGAGGAATTCCATGTGAACTGGAACGACCTCCATGAACTGATGTGCAATGAAATAAGCAGAATCAGGAGAACATCATTCACAGTAACTGAAATATTATGGGATGATCAAATGTAATTGACTGCTACTAAAAGCAATGGAATGATCCAGGATAATTGTAAGGGACTTGGGAGAAAGAATGCTATCTACATCTAGAGAAAGAAATGTGGGAGTAGAAACACTGAAGAAAATATATGATTTATCACTTATTTATATAGGTATGTGATTTAGGGGTTTGATTTTAAAGGATTGCTCTTCAACTCTGGAAGAGGAGAGGGATGAGGGAAAGGAGAAAATATGAATCATGTAACCATGAAAAATTTTTAAAATTAAAAATAAATAAAAGAAAGTAGAAGTTTCCAAAGAGAAAGATGAATTTAGGATGTGAATAGGCATTTTAATATGGTTTCAGAGAATGGGATTTGAATGTCTGGATTATAACTTAATTTATGTCCATCTTCTATCTGTCTGTCTATCTCTCTGTTATTATGACATCTTGGTCAGGATAGAGCCCAGATAAAACCTGGTAAAATATATATTTGCCTAGAGATTTATGCATCTGATCAATAAGACTTAAAATTAAAAAAAAAAAGATTCCCACAAACATCTGCTGAACCAGACAACCACAGAGCAATGGGTACAACATAGAAAGTTATTAATGGAGACATCTACCTATAGGAGACATTATCCAAATAAAGAGCAGACAATAAAGGCCATGGCTTGAGATTTCAATGCACAATGCCTGGGCCATAAACACTGTGAACTAGACACCTTAACCCAAGGAGGTAAATTAAATATCACAGGTATGACTGAGAATTAGCATGGTGTTACTCATGATTGGAATTTGTCTATGAAAGTACATACTTTATTCAAAAAGAAGAGAATGAATAGAGTGTTAGAATTACTAAGAAGATATGCTGTTAAGAGCAATCCAGGAATCAAAAGAAGGAGATATGATGTAGAACATCTGAGTTGGGAGATATTTATTTCTGATTTGTATCAAGGCCAAATTCAGAGAGATAATTATCATTTTGGATAATTGTATTGGGAACCAAAATGAACTAGGAAGCCTAAATAAAATCTAATATGATGAATTTTATTAGGTGGGAATATAAAGTCTTGCATTTGCTAAAATAACCAAATAATAAATGGGGGAATTATGGCTAGAGAACGGTTTATATTTTAAAATATCTGAAGGCTTTAAGGGAATGTAAGCTCAATGTAAGTGATGTGCAAACCAAAAAAGCTAGTGTAATTTTAGACAACATTAAAAGAGGCATAGTGTCCTGAATGAGAGAAGTGATAGTTCCACTGTTTTCTATCATTTTCAGACATTATATGTAGTATTATGTTTAGCTCTGGGTACCACATTTTTTTTTTAAAGAAACCAACTGAATCCTTGCCTTCAGTTATAGAATCAATACTAAGTGTCAATTCCAAGACAGAAGAGTGGAAAGGGCCAGGCAAGTGGAATTAAGTGACTTGCTCAGGATAACACAGATAAGAAGTGTCTGAGGTCATATTTGAACCCAGGACCTCCTGTTTCCAGGTATGGCTTTCTATTCACTGAACCACCTCATTGCCCCTGGGCACCATATTTTAGGAAGTACATTAGTAAGAAGGATGAGCAGGATGGTGAGAAGATTTGAGACTATCCCATACAAGGATAAGTCCAAGGCTCTGGATTTATTTAGCTGGGAGAAGAAAAGTGGGGACATGATATCTGTTTCAAGTGTTTGAAAGGCTGTTACATGGAAGAATAATGAAACTTTTTCTGCTTAATGGTTCTGCTTTGCCACAAAGGACAGAATAAGAAGCAGTAGTGCCATCTGGAGAGGCAGATTTTGGCTCAATAGGATGAAAAACTTCCTCATAATTCAAACTATCTGCCAGTGAAATAGATTGTCTTAAGAGGAAGTCAATTCCCATTACTGGGGATCTTTGAGCAGTGGTGGGATGACTCTTGAAGATATAGGAAAGGTGATACCTGGTAAGGTACAGATTGGAATACATGACGTCTGAGGTTTTTTCCAACTCAGAGATTGGGTTATTCTTTGAAGCGAAGGAATTGATTGTGGAACAGGGAACTGAGGAGTTAGCGAGATTACATCAAATGGAGATCTAGAAAGAATTCAGAATCCATTGACAATTAATTTCCCCTAATCTCCAACTTTGCATACTTCCAACCTTCTTCTATAGATAAGGAAACCAGAGGGAAATCTCTCCTCTACTGAACGAGGAGGACAGGTTTGGTTCTTTACATGAATGTCCCATTTTCATGTGTAGATGCACAGTCACTTTGGGTGGAAGACCATCCTAGGTTTATCCAATGTGTTTTGTGTGAGAGTGTGTGTGTGTATCCTAATTTTGTGGGAAAATATCCCGGGATTGTGGAGATAAGAATTTTAGCTCTCATCTTGAGTTTTCAGATTCTTGAGACCTTTTTGAGATGCATTGCTTGCCTACCTTTAACACTCTTACTTTATGCCATTTTGGCATTTTGGAAGTTGTTTTTTGAACCCAAATGTGAGATTCTGTATCTATCTGTATTGGATTTCATTTTATAAGGGTTAGATCAGCATTTTAGTCCGATGCATGTTCTTGGATCTCTATTCTATCACCCAGTACATTCACTATAACTTCCAATTTGTAATCATTTGCAAAATGGTAAGGATGGCATCTATGCATTAAATCACCGATAAAAATATTAAGCAGAAAAGGGCTAACACAAATACTAGAAGACTGAAAGGAATTGACATCACTCTATTAATAACTATTCTTTGGACTGGTCATTCAATTAGTTCTGAGAATACTCAACTATATTCTTATCTAGCCCAAAGCTCTCTTCTCCCCTCTCTACAGGGATATCTTACCTGTCTTAACACTGCATGGAGTTTCTTTCAACTTATAGTATTGAGTTGTGTGTGTGTATGTGTGTGTGTGTGTGTGTGTGTGTGTGTGTGTGTGTGTGTGTACATGCTACCTGTGTTTGGGAGGGTCCTAGCTATTTTTGGGCAACCTAGCTTCATATATGGGTCCTCACATTTATGAAGGAGTCTGGCTTGGGGAGGAATAAAGGCTAGACAAGGTGGAATTGAGGGGTCTGATCCTATGTCACTTTAGTTGTAGAGCATCCTATCTCCTTGTACAAGGGCTGTTGGAGCTATAGGTAATGAAGCTTAGCTAATTTCCCAGCTGCTGCACAGCTGGGAACACAGCTGTAAGTGGTATCTGGGCTATTATCCCTCTGTCATGGCAGGAGTGTTTTAGTTGGAGTGGAAAATCCAGGAGATGGGCAAAAGGTGGAGAGCTGCCCAAATTTTGTACACAAAGAATATTGATATTGGCCATCCAAATATGTAGGCGATCAATGAAGCTAACTTTTTTTTTATCATCTTGCATAACTGAAATGAACAATTATGTAGCACTAATACTATCCTTCAGTAACAGCCCCCCTCCAATGTGTCAATGTGCCATGGGGCTGATCCTGAGTTCTTAATAGATATGCCAGTTAAATACCCGCTCTGGCTCTTCAAGCTGGAAAGGTTTTGAGTACAAGCCTGCTGATGGATTGTCAACCAAGGATCAGCCTATACATGAAGACATGAATCAGATGATAAATATTTTTGACTGCAGCAGTTCATAAAATCATCTGCTAAGGTATGGAAGGGCTGTGATCTGAGTTGGGAGAACAAGTAAACATACTAATAAAATTGTGAACCTTTTGAAGAATTAATACAAGTGAAACATCCGTAAGAAGGTACAAAGCTTAGAAGTCTTATGGCTGGCTGTGAAAGGGAAGGATCTAATACAGAAGAATGGAGGTATAGGGTCATTGTCTTATAGCAGTCCTATTCATTCTTTTTGCTTTTGCCTTTTCCCACCTGTTCATTTGCATGGGAGGCCCAGAAGATCTTGGGGGGCTCCAGGGAACCATGGTGCCTCAGACTCACTCAGATCTTTGAAGCTCATTGCAAGGCAGTGTCTGAAATGATTTGAGGCAGAAAGCACGTTGGTATTTAAGCAACGTATGAGAGTTAAAGGGACTTTCTAGCCTGAAATAAAGTAGTTTTGTGACAATGATATAGATCTGACAAGTAGGAATAAGGGAATTCAAAGGCAAGCTAAATGTCTATGCTGGCTGGCCTCTGTTCTGCTGAAACTTAACCTCTGGGGCTAAGGCTATGGGGGTCGACAAATATTTTCTCTTCAAATGGAGGGAAAACTATGTTTTGCCTTTTTCTGACTATTGGGTGTGTGAGGCCCTACTTTCCTAAAAGAGTTGTTGCTTAGTCTTTAGGTTCTAAGTTAAAAAAGAGTTGTCAAAGCCTATTTTCAGGGTGGGGGGTGGGGGACAGCATCTCAGCTGAAGATTCAGCCTAGCAGGTGACAGCCATGAGAAGAGTCCAGGAAAGGCAAAGGTGAAGAACAGCAGAGATGAGACATGATACCCAGCAGAGCAATGAAATGCCATCACCAGAAGACCTCAGCAGGCTTGCCACACGTATATGTTGGCCACATAGTTCCTCTGTGCCTCTTCGTGTATGTATATTTGCCACAGGTATTCTCCATGTATGTGATCTCCAATTCCCTTCTCCTCCACACACAAGTGATCCTTATGAATGACTGCTCTTCTCATTGATGATCTGTGTATTTATGGGGTATTGTACCCCAGGCTTATGTGAGAATGTTTTATTGCTACTTTTCTAAGTCACTTAATTAAATGCTGTTGTAGGTTTTTAAAACTGATGACTAATATAATAAAAGTAAATACCATGACAGAGTTTTATAAACTATGATCTTCAGTGAATGTAGACCAACAGAATCCTTTGAACCTGGGGTAGCTTTTCTGGGGATCACATTTGTGAGATGGGGTTCTCTAGTTGTTATGTATCACATATGTATTGAAATTATTTGGAAACAAAGAGTTTTTTCTTATTAGATCTGACTATTGGTACCTTGGCTTGTAGTAAGGAGCCTCTTACAAAGGTTTGAAAAGAAGTCCCTCTGTTGTCCACTGAAGAAACTGATGGGAATGCTGTGGTGTATCACAGAGCATAGAATAACTATGTAATTATGAATATAGCTCTTTGTCTAACTCCAGAAACAAGAAGCTTGATGGATTTTATAAATTAATCAAATGTATGTAAATGCATGTAACTGTTTTGATCCCATCTGGAAAGTGTACTGACCATTCTGACTCCCTGCTTATCACTTACTGCATTAGGAATCCTCTTTTTCTAGTGTCACCTAGGCTCAATTCCTTCTCTTTTTGGCAGAAAGATCAAACTAGGTCACCCTTGGCTGCTTGCTTCTCCTTTGAGTTCCATTGAGATGGCTATTAGAGGCCAATGAATTGTGCTGCTGTGGCTTGTTTTCTCTTGATGGTTTCATATCAGGACTGATTAGATGGAAGAAGGAACAGCCACTGTTGCTATGTATCTTCTGCTTTTCAGGAGACCTATTGGATTTATGGTCTTCTCTTAACAGTAGCAAGCTTGCCTTTGGAGTTGGTGATTCATAGTGAAGTACGGTATTGCTAGAGACACTTCTGCTCCTTCCTGCATTTCTGTATTTTGATCATTGTGTTACACTGGCTTTCCCAAGTGATGTCAAATCAACTTTTCCCTTTCCTGCTACTTTAAACAATATCATCAGTTCTTTTTGTAAAGATAGTGCTAGCTTGACATTAGGTAGCCCCCTTCTAATCTAGGTTACAAAAGTGAATACTTCTCCCCTCCAACAAGCATGTGAAACACCAGTAAGTACAGAGAACATGCCCAAAGCAATTGATTTAAAAAGCCAACATCACACCCAATAGATGTTTGCAAAGCCTATGTCAGTAGCTAAATGGCCTTTCCATCAGTGATCACACTTAGGGCTGAGGTAAGCTGACACTCACTTCAAATACTCCACTCCATCTGGGGTGGCTGGTACATTGTACCTTCTCATATATTCATACATCTCTGGGAAGCTTTGCTTCACATAATCTTCAGCACTGCTCTCCCGAACTGTTCCGAAGCGAAAGCCTTGGGAGGGATGATGAAGCTAAAAGAAAGAAAAACAGAAAAAAAGCAAGACTGTACTCATTAGTTTCCAAAACTCTTCCAATGCTTCACTTTCTGGAACTTAAAGACAATGTAAAAATACAGTTGCCCACATGCCCACGCATAAACATATATTCATATCTTAGCATTCACATCAGGCATCTTTCTTTTAAAGCAGGACAACAAATGGAAAAGCCAATACAGTCTCTTAGGGCATCAGAAAAATCTGTCAATCAGTATTTAAGTAAGGGAATACTAACCTTTGGCTGCCATCTTGAGTTGTATGAATAGGAGGTAACATGTTACCATGTAATAACAGTAACAGGAATGGCTTTTCTGTATGACTTATTATAGAATCAGTCTGCTTATTTGACAGTCACTATTTATATGTAGTATCAAACCTAAATCATTCTCTCAAATCTCTGCAGGCTGCATTTCTCTTTGACTAGGAGGAACACTACCAATTTTCAGGAAATGTTCTAGCCTGTGATTACAAGGCACTTTTTTAGTTTATAAATAAAAGTTTTGAAGAATTTTTTTTTATATTTACCAAACTTCTATTTTGTGTTGCTTTGTCCAAAGCAAAATTTTTTTGTGGCAAAAAGATCTGGTTCCTTTAAGAAATCAGGGCATAAAAATGCTGAGTTATTTACCCAGATAGAGTTATGCTTAAAGACGATTAAGATCAAGCTGTTGCATGGAAGAGAGGCAGCTAGACACAGAGATATCATGCACCTGAATTATAAAAGGCAGCTTAGAATATGGGAGTGGGTAAACAAAACAGAGGATAACAGAGTGAGGAGTAGGGGAAGGGGGAGGAAACTGTAGTTTCTCTGGAAAACAAGAAAGACAGATTAGGCTGGATAAGTCCAGTAAATAGTAAAGATGTTTTAGTGAAGGAATTTGATATTGGATTTTAACTACTTCACATCTGAGAATAAGTTGAGATTAAAATCAGATCTTTGGAGCCATTAAAAGAAAAAAAAGAAATTGAGCATTTAAAAAATATGTTAATGATACAGTCTACACTTGGGCTTTTTTCTTTTCTTCCATTTGTTTTATATGGTATTTTGCATCTTAGAATAAAATGTAGATTTAATAACTTTCTGTTCAAAATGCATTTATTAAAAAACCTTCTTTGGATAAACAAAGTGTTTTTTTCCCCAATTTTTTTCCCTCAGCCTGAATAAAGTCTAAGCTGCCATGCAAGTGCTATGTCAGTGAAAAATGATTAATCTACTGGTGACAACTACTAGAGGTGAAATATCCTTGTATCCCCTATAGGTGTGTTGGCAAGCAGTCTGCTTGTTTCATTCAGATTGCTGTATGCTGGCATATTAGTAGTCATATGCCACTTTCTCTGTTAGACTCATTGATTTATCAACAAGGTGAAGTCATGGATTCCAACAACTTTAGGACATTCCTAGAACCCTTGAGCCCATGATGGAAACATTATAATAGTACTTATATAGTCAGTATCTTATATTGGGTCTGGCACATAGTAGAGGCTTAATACATACTTGTTGATGGATTGAAATCAATATTCCATAGCATGATGATACAGCTTAAAGAGTTTATAGCATATATTGTATATGTGGCATCAAAGCCCAATAAGATAAGAATTACAGCTTCTTGTAGTTACTGAAAGGTAACTTCTTTTGTACAGGTGGTGCTGATGAAAACTAGTAAAATAACATGAGAATCAGCCACCAGGAGCAATTGAGAAATGCTTCTAGTACACTCAGGGAGAAGTCCTGTGGGTGAGTTGCAATTATCTGAGTGTAAGTGTGCTTTTAGACATATTTGCATTTTCATTTATGCAAGAAAAAGTAGGGGCCACCAGATAATTTACAATGGAATCAACACTTTGATTTTTTAAAGACCTGCTGAGAGGTACTCAGTCCAGTATTGTCAGGGCACCACAACCTCCCACAATTCCCAACAGAGGTTTTCTAAGAGAATGAGAAAGATTCAGAGTATTTTCTTTTTGTTAAGTTGATATCGCTTTTTGTTTTTCTACCAATTATTTCTCCCCAACTTCCTCTGCCTTGCTGCACTCAACCTTTTCTTATAACAAGGAAAAATGTACAAATCAAGCCAACCAACACAGCATCTGTTGTTCTCCCAATCAGTAGTCTCAATTTCTCCTGTGAGAGGAGGAAGGAAGGTTTCCTTACCAGTTCAGAAGGTTTTTTCCAGGACATTGCTATCACTGACCTTGAGACCCAACATCATTATCACTCAAGTCTATTATTTAATCTATATCTGATATCCACAGAAGCTTGCTCTATACAAGATGAGCCCCAAGAAACACAAAACTCATGAGGCTACAAATAGATTCCTTCGAAAACCAGGTATCTAGACTCTTCAGAGGCTCACTGTACTGTCCTCTTTGCCCTCCTCTCCCTTCTGTCAACAAACAGCTGTATACTATTAATAAGCTACTTAGAAATAGCAGCCTTAAAGTCTGGAGTTACCTTTGCTTTGACTGCAGTCTGCCTCAGTGGAGGAGAGAGTCAGAGGTATTACCATTAGCTGCTGCCTTTTTTCTGCTCTATAGGCCAATTGCCCTGCCTTTAACGACTGCCCTAAGATGTCCCTGACCATGCTCATTTAAATGGGTGGATATTCACTTTGGCATTAGTAGAGACCCCTTCCAAGTCAAGATCTTAGCTTTGTTGAGCTGTCATAGTGTCTTTTCTATTTGTTGGTTAGTCAATTAAGTATGTCCAACTCTTCATGAACTCATTTGTTTTTTTTTTTTTGTGGCAAAGATACTGGAGTGCTTTACCATTTCCTTCTCCAGTTCACTTTATACATGAGGAAAATGAGGCAAATAGGGGTTAAGTGACTTGCCCAGAGCCACACAACTCATGTCAGAGGCTGGATTTGAATTCAGGTTCTCTTTATTCCAGAGCCAGCACTCTTTCTGCAGTACCACTTAGTTGTTCCTCCTCTTCTATAATTGATGCATAAGTGTTGAGTTTTTCATATTATATTTTTCTGTTTCACATAGACTCATTGGCACCAATGGGAAAAATAGTAATTACATATAGTAGGTTTCATATAGAAATCCATATAGCAGCCATACATGAAATTATTATTTTCCTACCAGTGCCAATGAGTCTATGTGAAACAGAGAAATATAATATGAAAAACTCAACACTTTTGCATCAATTATAGAAGAGAATGCTTTTTGGTAGGTTAGGCTCTTCAATAGCTGAAGTGGGATTCTTCTCTCCATTTATGACTCATCTCTGTGCCATTTCCATATATCTACCTCATAGGGATTCAATGTTTATGAGGTAAATGGCATCAAGGTTTGAGAAAGAAGAACCCTTTAGAAATAGAAATGATTAAAAATCTAGGACAGATAGCATTTTTACTGTTCTCCATAGTGACCCAATAGCTTATTCAATGATCTTTTAAAAAGACTATCTTGTAATTATGTTCTTTACTTTGACATATGTACCTCATTTGATTAAATGAAATATTTGTAAGGCAAGTAGGACAGTGCCCCATTAGTAGATGCTTAATAAGTGCTTGTTCTTTTCCCCTCTTCCTTTTACATAACAACAGACCACATTGCCTATTGCAGGAAGAAAATCCCAAATGTGAATCTATTCTCTTTTATGTCTTGCTTTCCCCTCCTTTCTTGATCTCTTGATTTCCTTTACTATTTTCTATGAGAAATCTACTAGTTCTTTTTTTCTCCCTTACTCATTTATATTTCTATTAGATTTTGAACTCTTTGAAGGCAATGCCATCTTTTTTCTTCTTTTTGTTTCTCCAGCACTTAACACTGTGCCCGATATTTAGTAAGTGCTCATTCACTGATTGACTATGATTTCTTCAAAATAATTTTTTCTTCCTTAAGAGGGCATAAACTTTTTGAAAGTCTTATGAAATATTTGTGCAAAGATACATAAAAGACTTTATGGAGGATATCTATGAGTACAAAAGTTAGTAGGTTATTTATGTAGTGGGAGTAATGGATAGTGGACGAAAGACCCTAGGGCTACTCATACCTACAGAATTTTTAAAGAATCAGAGAAAGGCCTCCTACATCTTGGATAGATTCTCTTTGTAGAATGTATTTAAAAAAAACATAGTTGAGAATTAAACAGGATGAGAAAGGATGGTTGAGTTATGGTTTGTAGCAATGGAAAGAGAGAAAGATGAAAGAATATAGGACTTGGATCTTGGAGGCAAGGGTCCAAATCTCAGCTCTTTTACTTCTTACCACATCCAACCCTTTTAACCTTTCCCCTCTCTGTATTCACTGGTTTCTTCCCATCATTTTAGAATTAAGTCTACATCTTCCTCATTCTTTAAAAACCTTTATTTGACATTCCTGTCCTCGTAAACTATCCTCCAATATCTTTTCTCCTTATTATAGTCAAGATTCTAGGAAAAAAAGCCATCTAATTTCATAGTCTTAACCTACTCACATGCCCCTCACTTCTCATCCCCTTGACATCTTGTATTTAACTTCTGACTGTCACTGTGATGGCCAGACAGCAGGCAGTGAGGGGTAGTAATAGGAACAAGACCCTCATTCTCTAAAATCTTGCATTTCTCACCAGTTAGTACTAGTTAAACATAAATTACAAAACCTGTAGCTTCAGCATTAGTCAAGTATGAATTGTAGATTGATCAGTTATTCATTCTGTGTACTGTACTGTGTGATCTGTAATATTCTATGCTAGGCATTAGCTTTGTGCCTAATTGTTTTATTAATTATTCATATTGTTCTTTATTTACTTTAGTACAGATCTGCAAGACATAATTTATTACCTATTGTGACCCTCCAGTGTCCTACATCCCCTCCCTCATATTCTTATTCCAGAAGACCAGTGAGACCTCTCCCACACTGACAAAAGAGGATGAGGTGGACAATGGACAAGAGACCCGTACACTGTGGACTGGCATTCCAGAAGAATCCCCAAACCTACACGTGCTCCTTATTCCCAATGATGTACATGTAAAACGCCAAAACAGAGCTCCATCTGAATTTGGCCATGTCCATTTTCCAGGGTTTTGGGGAAAGGTGAAGACTTCTCTGGAATGGGAGATGACTAGCCCCCAGACCCTAATAAATATGTCAGTCCTGATTCACAGAGCAAGGAAGCTATTACTCTACAGTGGAAGCTGCTACTCTACACCTGGAGACCTGATATTCCATCAGCTCTAGAGAGCCTACTCTACTGGCCCCTGGACTTATCCATCCACCCTAAGGCTACCTGATTAGCCCCTCAGACTATTCTACCAGCCATTAGGTTATTATTCCAAATGAAATTCTTTTCTTCTTTCTGGATTGAATGGAGTTTGGGTCTCTCCATTCTTGGGGTGAGATCCTGCTACAAATTTGGGTGTGTTTCTCCCCCAACAACTGGACTGAAACTGCTTTCCCAAATCAAGTTAACAACTCTGAAGATAACTCAAAACCAGACTCTTATCTCTGAATGGCCCATACATGTATCAAAGGCAACATGTCTAAAACAGAGCTCACCATCTTTCCCCCTAAAAACACCCCTCCTTCCAGTTTCTCTATTACTATAGTACCAAAATCCTTCCAGGTTTGTAACCTTGGAGTTGATTTTAGCTCTTCAATCATCCCTATCCCCTATATTGCTATCTTGTTGATTCTACCTCCAAAACATCTTTTACAAGTGCTCTCTTTTGTCTTCTTTAGTTCTAACTCTTATTTTCTCTTTTCTGGACAATTGCAATGGTCTTTGGATTTTTCTATCCCTTTTCCAATAAATTCTCCACATGGCTGTCAAAGTGATATGCCTAAAGTATAGGTCTGATCATGTCATTCCTCTGCTCAAGATGTTTCAAGTGGAGTGGTTATCTTTTGCCTCTGTGATAAAATAATGCCAACTTTTCCACTTGTCCTTTAAAACTCCACATAAATTGGTTTCAACTTATATTTCCAGCCTGAGTTCACATTATTGCCTGGCATGCACTCTATATTCTAGGCAAATTGGTCTACATGCTATTATTATTCTTATTCTTAATAATGATGATGCTAATAATGATAAGGATGGTGATCGGTAGCATTTACATAGTTCTTTGAATTACAAAGAAATTTAAAAATGATATTTTATTTGACCTTCAAATAACTCTGTGAAATAGGGTTATTATTAAAATTTTGTAGATTAGGAAATTAAAGCTGAGAGAAGTAAAATAACTTTTCTGGGTTAGGGATAGCTAATGAGTATCTATAGCAGGATTTGAGTTCAGGTATTTCTGACTGTATTATGCCACCCATTCCCTACATATAGACTACCTTCTGTGTCTAGCATGTTCTCCCTTGTATTGACTTCCATTTCTTGGAATCCTCAGCTCCATCCAGAGCTCAGTTCAAGTGCCATTAATTGCATGAAGCCTTTTTAGATACTCTCAATTGCTATCACTCCCTCCATGAAATGACTTTGTATTTACTTTTTGGGTATACTTTGTATTTTCTTATTTATCAATTGAATTTACTTATCTATTTTCCTAGTACTTAAGGGCAGGGTCTCTTTTCATTTTCAACTTTGCATTCCCATAGCCTACTACAGTATATAACACAGTGGTTCTCAAACTTTATTAAAGATTCCCCATCTTTCCCCAGAAAGCTTTTATTTAGGTAGGTTATATCTATCATTATTTATTGATTTATAAATTAAATGTCTTAGTATTATTATAAAATAATTTGACCTTATAGATCACTTGAAAGAATCTTGGGAGTACTCAGATAACACTTTGGGAACCACTGGCTTAGCCCATAGTAGCTCCTTAATAAATACTTATTTAATTAAATTATGCTGGACTTTTATAACTTATAGCATTTAATTTCTTGGGGCCTCAGCTTCTTCCTATATAAAATTAGAGCTATGCCCTAGTAACTAGAGGGCCACTAAGGCCCCTTTCAGTGCTAGATCCTATCAGCCACTATGAAGAAAAATATGGTGGCAATTTCAATAACTCTGCAGTCACATAATAATAGAATATGAATTGGAAAGAACTTTAGGGTTCATCTTGTCCATCTTCCTATTTCATGAGAAAAGTCTTCTTTGTATTTGTCTAAAAAGTTCATTTGAGATGAAATTTACTCATCTAATGATGTCAAAGAAGAATATTGAATATATATAGGAAACTGAACATATACAGGAAATAGACCAACCATTTTGGAGGATAATATAGAACTTTGCCCAAAGGACTATGAAACTATAGATCCACTATTGGATCTGTACCCTTAAGAGATCAACAAAAAGAAGGACATATATGTACAAAAATATTTATAGTAGTTCTTTATGTGGCAAAGAGGAGGTACCTATCAATTGGGGAATGATTGAATAAGTTGTAGTATATAATTGTGGTGAAATATTATTGTTCTATAAGAAATGATGAAGTAGCTGGTTTCAAAAGAACCTGGAAAGACTTATTGGAGCTAATTCAAAGTGAAGTGAACAGAACTAGGAGAACATTGTATACAGTAACAGAAATATTAAAGGGACAATCAACTGTGAAATCCTGATATGAAATAGTTGTGAAATACTTTGATCAATACAATGATCCACAACAGATCCAAAGGACTCATGCTGAAAAATGCTATCCACTTTCAGGGAGAGTACTGATGAACTCTGAGTACAGATCAAAACATATTTTCTTTCACTTTATTTTTCTTTCATAACAAGGCTGATGTGGAAATGTGTTTTACATGAATTGATAAGTATAATGGATACTATATTTTTTGCCTATTTAATGGGTGGTGGAGGAGTGGAAGGAAAGGAGAGATTTAGAGATGAAAATAAAAAAAAGAAAAAGAAAATATACCATGGACCAATAGTCCTCAAACTATATTGTCATCATTAGTTAAGACCTACAGAAAGAGAAACATTATTTTAATGTTTCTAATGTTTCAATGGAACAATTTACCAATTGCCTTAACTTTATGCTTGTGCCATCCTAGTGAGTGTCTTGGGAAATTTTTTGAGATTAAACTCTTTAATACTACAAGGCATTATATATAATATCAGGGGAATACTGACCCCTATACAGAATAACTGAATTCAGAGAAAAAACACTTTGAATGTTCAAAGAGCTGTAATTTCCCAGTGAGCATAAAAGAAGTGACTAAAAAAAAATGAAAGACAGTGCTATGTTCAATCAAACAGAAAAGTTGCTGTTTATAAGGAAGGTATAATAGTTCAGAAAGAAATCACATGGATATGTACTCATGTAATGGTTGTGGATGAACACGTGTGCCTTTTATGGTATGCTTATTTTTAATCTACATATGCATATATCTTAATAAACAACAAAAAGAATTTCCATATGCAAAGGAGAAAGCAACAATTTTCTATAAAACCATAAATATCTACTGCAAACCCACTTATATATAAGCAGGGTCAAGCAAACAAAATCTACATAGTGGAACCAAAAATTATTTGTCTTAATTTGCACCTCGAAGACATCACTTCTGTCAGGAGGAGGTAGATAACATGCTTCATCAAAGGTTCTCTGAAAATATCATTGGTTTTTACTTTAGTCAGAATTTTAAAATCTTTTAAAGTTGTTTGTCTTTAGAATGCTATTGCTATCTTATGCATTGTTCCCTTTGCACTGCTCACTTGATTTTTCATCAGTTCATGTTTCCCAGGATTCTCTTTCCAAAGACTCACCATTTCCTATAGGCCATTACTATTCTATTACATTCATTATTCAAAATTTGCTCAGCTGTTTCTAAAATGGTGGGTATCCTTTGTTTCTTTTTTCTCCCTTTTAATGTCCCTTTAGGACCAGGAAGTGTTCTCCTTTTTACAGCATTCCCTTCTTGTTTCTCAGCTGAATATATTTCTATACCAAATGGTGTAAATGTGTGCATCATCAGTTCATATAAGAGTGAGGCATATCTGCTGCCCATTTTTCTCAATCTTTCACCATGTTTGAATTCTATTTTCATGAGTCTCAATGATGAAAAATGATATTTTTTATTCTTCTTTCATACTAAACTAGCTTATTTTTATCCTCCCCCCTTTTTTTCTCTTTGATCTCTCACATCCCCTACATTCTCCGTTTTTTTTTTATCCAGTGTAATACTTTTTAAAACAACCCTTACCTTCTGTCTTAGAATCAATACTATATATATTGGTCGAAGGCAAAAGAGTGGTAAAGGCTAGGAGATGGAGGCTAAGTGATTTGCTCAGGGTCAAAGAGCTAAGAAGTGTCTGAGGTCACATTTGAACCCAGGACTTCCCATCTCCAGACCTGGCTCTCAATTCACTGAGCCAACCAGCTGCCCCCCTCCAACTCAATACTTTTTGCATATGTTAAGCTATTGAAGAGACATTTGTTTCTTCTCCCTTTATTAGAATTGTAGCCCTTCATCACATAGGTCCCTCCAATTGCTCAAATAAATTTATGTAAGTTCTCTTGGGTCTTGTTAATATGTTTCAAAGTTATTACTCTTGTCTGTTATTTTAATCAAAAGCGCTAGAAAGTTTTCTATTTGATTAGAGATCCACATCTCCCTTTGTAGAATTATATTCAACCTTAAAGGGCCAGTTACTCTTGAATGTAAGCATATATATATGTATGTGTAGGTATGCAATTAAAACTTAGTCAAGTAAACAACTATGAAAATTATAATAGAACAAATTAAATGAAAAATTCAGAGCATCAAATACAGATTATTCAAAGTGTTAAGTCTCTCTCTCTCTCTCTCTCTCTCTCTCTCTCTCTCTATATATATATATATATATATATAACATTTTAGAATATTCTGACTGGAGTTCCTTGGTACTTGAACTCTTTTTTCCTGGCCATTTGAAACATTTTTTCTTTAATTTGGAAGCTCTGGATTTTAGATAGGATATTCCTGGGACTTTTCCATTTGGGGTTTCTTTCAGGTGTGATCTGTGTATCCTTTCTATTTTCACTTTTCTCTTGTTTGACTGTATTTGGGTATTTGTAATTAATGATTCTCTAAAATATAGTACCTAAGCTTTTAAAATCATGATTTTCAAGGAGTCTGATGATTTTAGGATTGTATCTCCTTGAGCTGTTTTTTTTTTTCCAGATGAGTAGTTTTTCCGATAACAAAGCCATTATATCTTTTATTTCTTCAAATGATTTTGTCTTGCTCTTCTTGTTTTCTCAAGGATTTGTTGATTTTCATTTAGTCTATTTTAAATTTTAGAGAGTTGGAGAATCCTTTTCTCTTTCCTTAGAGTTTTTGCTTGTCATTTTTATGGAGTTACTCCATCCTTTAGTTAAGATTTTAGGGTATCTCCTGAAGTACTATAATTCTTTAGAGTGGTCTTCATCTTCTTCAGGCTTAGTTCCTGAATTGGGACTTTGTGCCAGAGCACTTTCCACTGCACTTTTGAGCAGGGTTGCCAGCTCTGTTCATTGTTGATCTGAGTCACTTGGTGTCTTTCATTGATATCTATCTTCTGAGTGTAGACATTCACTGGATGTTTGAATTTTAGTGTTGGATGTCCTAGTCCTCTTTGGTATCTCAGTGCATGCAGATAGATAGGAGAGGAACCAAAAAGGAGTGAAAACTCAGAGACAAGAGAGTAGCCAAAGGAAAAATGTGTCAGTAGTGTGAAAATCAGTTTAGAAGTAAAATAAAAATGAAGACTATGAAAAGACCATCATATTTAGCAGTTAATAAGTTACTAGCAACCTAGGAGAGAAAAGTTTCAGGAGAGTGGTAGATTCAGAAGCAAGGTCTTAAGAAATGAATGAAGTAGTTGGGGAAGAAGTATAGGCAATAGTATAAGTGAATTTGATTCACTATCTACTTCTACTAATAATTTACATTCATGTAATGCTTCTAGAGGGAGCTTGATCTTTGAAAGAGATTTTGCCTTGGCCTTAGAGCCAAGACTCCCTGGGTTCAGGCCATGCCTCTAACACATACTGGTTCTCTGACCTCTGGCCAAGTCACTTAACCTCTCAATGCTCCTTGGCAATTCTCTAAAACTATAAATTGCAGACCAGGTGCTGACCTGAATAAGCAAAGGGAGTTTTCTTACCAGGGAACTCTGTATACTAATGAAAGGAAAGGTCTAGACCAAAAATAAAAGTAATTCTTTAAGATTTGCAGAACCTTTTACTTAAATTATTTCTTTTGTTCCTCATACCAATCTTGTACGATACAGTATAATGTCATAAGGGCTTGTGTGGAAAAGACCTCTGTAAACGCACACAATGGGACAAGATGCAGTAGGCATTTTGGGAGGTCTTACAGATCCATACTAGTCAATTGTACCAGAATTTCTTTCATGAAAATTGTACATCCTATTTTGAAGAGAATTTCTGCTGGATATTCTACAGATTCTGTAGGTGAGCAAAGGGTCAGTTTGCTCACTTGGGAAGAGTGGGAAAATTAAATTGCAACCTGGAATCATTCAAAGGTAAGTCAAAGGTCTAAATGTAATTGGCCTGGCAGTGAACAACATTGATTACAACCTAATGCTTGCTTGGTGCAAAATTAATTTGATCACTCTGGGTTAAATCCCTTACCTGTAAAGTGGTGGCAATAACACCTTCATTGCCTATTTCACAGGGCTATTTTCGGGAAAGCATTTTGTAAACTGTAAAGCATTATGATAACAAGCACTATTCTCAACAGAGGTACCACTGCACCATTCATAATGACTTAGAAATTAGAAGAGTCTATTAGTTATCTCTTTGTAATGCCATCTCCACATTCAGAACTGACTTCAAAATGATAATCAAACAAAGTTTGGGTTTAGGACTATTGTTACTCAGCTCAGTAAAATCCTAGACTTTACCTTACTCTTCCTTCCTTCCTTCCTTCCTTCCTTCCTTCCTTCCTTCCTTCCTTCCTTCCTTCCTTCCTTCCTTCCTTCCTTCCTTCCTTCCTTCCTTCCTTCCTTCCTTCCTTCTTCTTTCTCTTTTCTTCCTATCTTCCAGACACTCATATACTATGCCAGTTCTGAGAGTATGCAGTAGAATCTTCAACCATTAGAAGAAAACACTGAGACAAAAACATGTATTAGAAGATTTGAACCAAGGAGTCATTGATGACCAATTTACTAATATCTTCCCTTTTATTTGTTGCTCCTTTTGCTTTGGTCATGCAGATCTGCCTCTTTTGCTTTGAAATCTGGATCTTTTTTCTCATTCTCCTATCTACCAGAACAAGCTATCACTTCTCATTTTCAGAACCACTGCCTATTTTCTATTCAATCTCTTCAATGCAGACTTCCTAGGGGAAAAAAATCTATCTGGATTAAATGGTCTGGTGAATGAACTCGCATCCCTTACACTCTTCTGGAGAAACATAAACCAATTATTGGTACTCGTTGCCCATATTAAATCCACAAAACAAAGAAATGGGAGATAATGACTAGAAATCTCTTCCCGCAAACTGACAAACAGAAATCAAACACGTATGTCCATGCACAAAAGTATAGCAAAGACAAATGATCTAGGAATCTAGTTTATTTGGTACCCTTAGTGAGTACTAGCAATAATTTTCTTCTTAGACTATATACTGATAGTTACTTATTCTCTAACAAACTCTGTGAGGAAGCAAAGACCATAATTAAATCCTCTGGCATCAGGAAAAAAAACTCAACATCATGCTCTCCTGTATGTAATTAATTTGCTATTCAGCTGAATTATCAGGTGAGAAATGGCCAGTGGCCCGTGGAATACACACTTCCCTCTCTGGTTACCATAGAGCAGCAGGCACTGCGGATGGGGTTGGCAATAATTTCACTGCAGAGCCTGCAGTCAGCAATTTGAGCCTGATTAAATCTAAATGAATGAAAATACTGAAAATTTATCTCCAGCGTAGGTGACATATTAAGCCTTTTGGCAAAAGCTCAAGTAGAATCACCCAAAACCATATTATGCTGAGGCCTTACTATGGAGAAGTATTTAGCCTGGAGAAGATTGGGATGGAGTTGGGGGTAGGGGTAATGATGTGATAACTGTTTTCAAGTATCTAAAGGGCTGTCATGTGGAAGAGGGATTAGACTTGTTCTGTTTAGCCCCAGAGGGAAGAACTAGGACCAGTAGGCGAAAGATGCAGAGAAGCAGATTTAGGTTTAATGTCAGGAAAAGCTTCCTAAAAATTAAAGCCATGCAGAAGTGGAAGGGGCTGACTTGGCATATGGTGACTCTAACTCACTGAAGTTTTTTTTTTTTAACTTTTAAACCCTTACCTTCTATCTTAGAATTGAAACCAATATTAATTCTATTACATACAAATCAATATGATCAGCTCCAAGACAGAAAAGCGGTAAAGGCTATGCAATTGGGATTGACTTGCCCAAGGTCATACAGCTAGGATGTATCTGAGGCCAGATTTGAACCCAGCACTCCCCATATCTAATCATGGCTTTCTTTCTACTGAGCCACCCAGCTGCTCCTATTGGAGTTCTTTAAACAGAGTATGAGAATATTTGATAGGTAGAATTTGTTCTTGTTTGTTAGTCATTTAGTCCCGTCTGACTCTTTGTGATCCTTTCTTGGGGTTTTCTTAGCAGAGACACTATAATGGCTTGCCACTCGAGCTCATTTATTAGATGATAATAGGCAAACGGAGTTAAATGACTTGTCCAGTGTTACCAAGCTAGTAAATATCTGAGGCCAGACTTGAATTTAGATCATCCTGATCTGACCTCTATACATTGTACCATATCTGCCCCTTCCCCCATAGAATATATAGAGGATTCTTGTTTCAGGAGTGATTCGGGCTATATGACCTTTGAGATCCCTTTTAACTCTGAGATCTTATGATTGTGTGATTTGGTATTAAGACAAAAGCATCTTCAAAAGGGGAAGGGAAAAAGGGGGATGGGTAGGGCAAAGGAATGAGTTTTTATATAATGCCTGCTATGTGCCATCCTTGAAATGGAATTAAGTGGAATAATAATAGTTCATATTTATACATATTGTAAGTGTTTTCTTACAATAACCTTGTAAGGTAGATCGTGGAAATATTACTGACCCCATTTTATAGATGAGGAAACAGTCTTAAAAAAGCTAAGTTATTTGCTCAAGGTCACAGAGCAAGCTAGTGTCAGTCTGTATTCCAAGTCATATTACCTGTCTCCATTGCCACTGTTCCCACTAGTGACCACCCCTTAGAGTTTCATCTTAAGGCAATCCTGTAGCATGGCTTCTGAAGACAGTGATGCGGTAAGTGTTCACTGATACAAGAAACTGAAGTATGGAATGCTGGATAGAAGTTCCCTCCTTCTTGATTGGCTCATACACACACACATATATAAAAATAATTTTTTTTGCCATATACTGGTCCACTGAGAAATATTAGGGATGATGTTGTTCTGCATAGGCTGAAAAGTCGTTTTGAGGAGATTTGAGCTTTAAAGGATCAGAATATTCTATTGTTGATAATTGTAGGGAGGAGTAAGGTGTTTCCTTGATGGACATGCAGTAGAAACATCCAACTTTGATGCTTCCTCCTTAACATTCCTATCTTCCTAATGGGGAGCTGCAGTGGCATCTCCAATTTTGTAGTAGGAAGTAGAACCCAGACACCCATTTGGTAGGACTGTGCACCATGTTTTGAACTCTTACTCTGCCTTTTGGTTATTACTAAGTGAATGAAAGCATAACCTCACAATTTTGCTTCGTATACCAACTGAATTCAATATGAAATAAATTAATGGAACCCTCCCTGCTACTAGTTAGCGGTGTGACTTTTAGAAAGTCCCTTCCCTAGTTTGAGATTAAGTTTCCTCCTCTATGAAATAAAGGGGTTGGGCTAGACCAGGGCTTCTTAACTTGGAATTCAAAAGCCCCTATAGACAGATTTCAGGAGGGTATATGAACTTGGATGGGAAGAAAAATGACACTGTAATTTTAGTTTCCTTTGTAAAACTGTATGTATTTTATTTTATGTATTTTGAAACATTTTTTTCTGAGAAAGCAGCCATAGGAATTGCTAGACTGCCAAAGGGGTGCAATATGCACACAAAATAATGTTAGGTATCCTTACCAGACTATATTTGATTTCTTTTCCTTTTCTGACATTCCATGATGCTACTTGTTAAAGTCTTCAATGAAGTCTTTGAGTGATGTATTCCTATTGATTTATGATTATTTTTGTTATTGCTTAATCATATAAGATGCAAATGGCATTGTAAAAATATATTTATATATATACATGTGTATGTATGGATAGCTGTGAATAGATATATAGATATGTATAAATGTGTTTAAGGTAGAATATACACAAGAAATTGGCCTGTGGAAAATTGTCAGACTATACCTGCCCTATGCCGAGGAAAGTTTGATTCAGGATTTTAAAAATAATGAGGTTAATTAGAAAAAAAAATTTGCAAGAACTTAGTGGAATTGAGGACTAGTTAATTTAAAAACAAGCCAATAAAACAGACTCATTACTTTAAAAACAAAACAAAACAAAACTCAACTGAAGTGTTCTCTCTTCCCTTTCATTGTTTTTAAAATCACCATCTGTTAACTCAATAAAAGTGTTTACGAATAACTGTTTTTTAAAACTCAACAAAGCTTTCAAAACTAAGTTAAAAAAAGTTTTGCATTAACTTTTCCTCAACATTGCATGACATTAATGCATAGATCTGTTCATATCACTGCTCAAAAATGTTCAGGGACTCCATTAGTGCATATTAACTAAAGTTCATAATATTTTGACTGTCATTCAAGGCTTTCTTTCTTCATGTACTTTGCTCCAGACACTTTGGGCTTTTCTCTGTTCCCCAGAGTCAATGTTCACATGCTTCTTTGTTCCTTTGCTAGGGCTATTCTCTCTCTCTCTCTCTCTCTCTCTCTCTCTCTCTCTCTCTCTCTCTCTCTCTCTCTCTCTCTCTCTCTCTCTCTCCCCTCCCCCTTTCCGTTCATCCCTTAAAGCTTGGTGCAAGTGTCACCTTCTCCATGAAACCTTCCTTGATGCCTTCAGGGAGTAACAATTTTACCCTTGGGATCTTTACAGCATTTTGTTTTGCCCCTTTAAAAACTTTAAATAACTTTCTGTCTCATAGCTGTTTAAATGTATGTCTCCCTCTTCTCCACTAGATTGTAAACTCTATGAAGGGATGATTTTTTTATATAATTAAAACTCTCTGGAGTTCTGGCACAGTGCTTTAAACACAGAAACCAATTATAAACATTGGAATGCTGAATTTGAATCTGACTAGTCCTACCTTCTAATTTGCAGATAGGTTGCCATTTTGCAAACAGATTATTTTTCTGCATAAGACTCATATATATTAAAATGTGTTTTACTATATTATATAAAAATAACTAATTGTATAGATGCTAATGAAGCAGCACAGAAACAGGTTTAATGTTTTGACAAGTCCTTTTTTGGAGTTATTGACAGGCAAGCTACAGGGAAGTGCCTTGCTTCATTTCAGGAGTATTTACATGCACATCTTATTCCTTTTACCTTCAAATTTCTCCAAATGCTGGTGACATTTTGCACTTTTGTGTTCTTTCATTGCTTTTAGCCATATTGATATCTTGGGCTTATTTCTGCCTTCATAGTTTTTCTTTCAGAGAGAAAACCACAGCCTGAAGTATGTGAGATAGGCATTTGCTTGAAGGGACCCTAGAGTCATCTAGTCCAATCCTCTTACTTTATAGATGAGGAACCTGGGGCCCAGAGTGGTGGGACACCTTACCCCAGAACTTATGCTGGTGCTAAGTAGTAGAGCTATGATTTGAACTCAGGTCCCTTTTCTCCAAGTTCAACAATATAAATTCAGTTCCTCTTACACTGTTCTATATTGCTTCCTTCCAAACATTGCTCCTAGAATTTTGTTTATAGGATTATGGAGCAGAAGTTGAAAGAAACCTGAGACCCTTTAATCTAACCCTCTCCTTTTACAGATGAGGAAACTGAAGTCCCAGGAGGCTAAGTAATTTATTCAAGTCACGCAGGTGGCTTCTGAGTAAGGCTTGGAATCTGAGAGCCCAGACTCCAGGATTAGACCTCTTTCTATTATACAGTGTCCTTGTTCAACCCCTTCATTTTCAGAAGAAGAAAATGAGGTTTGGGGGGGAGGGGAAGTTGTGTATGAAGTTACACAACTAGCAAGTGGCAGAGCTACGATTTAAACCCAGGTCTCCTAAATCCATATCTAATGCTTCGTCTTACCTTCTCCTGTTGCCTGCACTATATCTGGATGCCTTTTAAATGCCTATATTTTTCTGCTCCTGTTTCACTGTGGGTCCTACCAGGATTAGATCCAAGTTCACATCAGATATGGGGATTGTATATATTCTCATAGGATAAGAAGGAGCCGAGATCCCAGATATACATTCCAACAAAAGAAGAAGGAAGCTGAGGCTGGGATATGTCTGTGTGCTTAACTAAAATGCAATTATTAAATGCAAAAAGATGACTTACATTAATAGATCGAGAGCCAGGCTTGGCGATAGGAAGTCTTGGGTTCATATGTGGCCTCAGACATTTTCTAGTTGTGTGATCCTGGACAAGTCATTTAACCCCAATTGCCTAGTCTTTACTACTCTTCAGCATTGGAATGGATCCTTGTATCCACTCTAAGGGAGAAAGTAAGGGTTTTCTTTTTCTTTTTTTTTAATTCAATTGTAACTACAATGATTTTTTGTGAATGATATGACTTACTCCCTGTGTGACCTTAGACATGCTTTTTAAACTCTCTCAGTTAGCTTCAGTTTTCTCATCTGTGAAATGGGGATGAGATGCTTTCTAACTGCACAGTGTTATAGAAGAAGTTCTTTCAGTGTTATGGAAGTGTGAGCAGTTGTTATGAATAATAATTATAACAATTAGAGTAATAACATTAATAAGGCTAAGAATCCTCAGGATAGCACTGCTGGAGGTCAGATGTCTTTGAACACCTCCCCTGTGAGAGTGGGTATTAGATATGCTTCCCGTGACAGCCCCCACTATCTCAGGACTTTTCTATCCAGGCAACCTATTGATGCCCACAGGGCTTTGAGGCCTGACTGTAATGAGAAGTCTTCCTCTGCTCTGCTTTGCAGACAAGCACAGACAACTTGTCTCTTTAAGAGTTTTCAATTTTCAGTCTTTGGTTTTTATGTATTTAAATTTTCTCTTAATATACCTAATCCCCCCAAGAGAAAGTCTGGGGAGCAGCCATGAATTATGGCTTTCAGGGGAATGAACATTGCAGTTAATGTTGCAAGACAGCTTTCATTATAATCCTCTGTTTTCACATCCTCATCTATTTTTTTTTTGGTAGCAGGGTGAGGGGAGGGGGAAGAATTTTCCATTGAGCTTAAACTTTTCATAGTGTGACTCATCCCAAGGTGATTTTTTAAAAAAATGAAAACTCTTATGTAGAATTTCATCAGTTATTTTCAAGTTATTACAGATAAGAAACCATTTACCTTTTCACTCCAGTTCTAAGTATTATTGATTGATGGAGAATTAAAAATAGGAACACCCATTTAAACTTCAGCTATCACTGGTGGCTTGGCTTAGAGATGACATCTGAGTATGCTTTAAAAGAATGATAAGTATCAAAGACCAGATCTTTTCCCTTTTGTTGGATTAAGACATTTAGAGCACCAACTATTTTATTGATTAGCAGCAGTACCATAAGGCATAGGGAGCTCCCCAGAGTGAGAATTAAGGTCATTGGCCTCTTACAGTAAATAGGCTCATTAGAAGGATTTTAGATTACTAGCAACACACTTTAAAAATTATTGCCTTCTCACTTTTCCTTTAAGGGTTTTCTTGCTTCCCCCTTTCTTTTCCAGGCTTGTTTTTCTTTATTAGAGAAAAACCAAGACTAATGAGATGTAAAATTCTGCCTGAAAGTTTGGAAACAGACTTCAAATACTGCTTTCGATGGCTACTACCTATGTAACCATGGGCAAATCACATGATCTCCTTTGGTCTGTTACCTCGGCTCTAAAACGAAGAGAGGTTGGTCTGGTTGGACACCAGCCCCTTCCAGTTCTAGAGCAATGATGAATAAAATGAATAAAATGTGTTGGTTCACAAAACAACAACTCACTTGTTCTGTAGCATCTCTCTACCCAAAATGCTGCTTTCCAACCCAAGCACAAGCTCTTATTCCAGGATTATGGTATTTGTAGTAGCATGGGTGTTAGGATAAGAGACATGAGTTTGAATTCTGTCTTAGCTGAACGCTACCTTGTTACCCAGAAGAAGTTGGTTAGTATCTTTGGGACTCAATTCCTTAAAACTAAGGGAGTGGTAGTTTATATTCTTATGTTCCATTCTAGTTTTTCATCCTTAGGTATGATACTGAGAAATGGAAGATTATGAAGAAGGATGAACCTCAGTGATTTCCAACAAGAAGAACAATAAGCAAATTCTTATATTAAAGCCCACGTTATATTTTCATTGATAAACTTATTGGTTAATTTGTCACTGAACAAATAGACATTGTGCTTAAGCCCTAATCAGTGTCAAATTATATGGACTATATCTGTCACCATTGTGTGGCAGTTACTTGTCATGGACCCTAGAGGGCACAGAATGTTAGCACTAGAAAAGATTAAAGAGATCCTCTGGTCCAATCTTTTTCTTTTACAAATGAGACTCTTCCCTTCTGCTGCTTATGTTCCTCAGAGCACTTGGCTAAGCCTGAGACTTCATTTTTCTTCTGGTCATAAGGTCCCAGAGGTCCTGGGATCAAAACCAACCCCCTAATCTTAGCAATTAAAAAAAATCCCCTAAAAGATAAGTAAGGGAAGAAAAATCCACTAACTGAAATCCTATCACCTCTTTTTCTTTAGGCCTCTGTATGTTATAACTTTCATGATTATATTAACCAATGAACATCAGATTCATACCGTGTCTTATGTGAATTGCTTTGAAAGAGGATAAAGCACAATAATAATTCATGGTTCTTTTGCATCCCCCAAATTCTTTATGGCTTTCAAGATCCAGGTTAAGTGCTACCTTCTCCAAGAACTTTCTCTAGTCCCTCTCTGTTTGGAAATTGTCTTTCCTCCTTGGATGATCAATTCCACTTTGTCTTTTCCTCTTTTGAACTTACCTATTGATCTGAGTTGATAACACAGAATGTTATTTTAGAAACGACAGCAATCTGAGGTATCCCCTAAGGCATTTTTGAGGAATATCTAATGTTCAGGGTCTTTTTATCACTGTGTACTTTTGACAAAATATTTGTTTCATGTCATTTTCATAAGTCTCTGTTGCATGTATTTCGGGTGTTACTGGGAAATACTATAGTGTATAGGATATAGTAAAAAAATCCCAGTTGAAATCAGCTATAAGTTAGAATGGAAATCCAGGAGACACTGGAGCAACTAGGTGGCATAGTGGATAGAGTGCCAGACCAGGAGACAGGAAGACTTAGTTTCCTGAGTTCAAGTCTGATCTTAGCTACTTACTAGCTATGTGACTCTAGGCAAGTCACTTAATCCTGTTTGCCTCGTTTCCTCATCTGTAAAATGAGCTGAAGAAGGAAATGGCAAACTACTCCAGTATCTTTGCAAAGAAAACCCCAAATGGGGTCATAAAGAGTTAGACACAACTGAAAATGACTGAACCTGGTGCCTCAGGATTTAGAACTTGTTTTATTTATATGTTTACATGTAAAGGAAGTATGGGGTAGTAGCTAAAGTCATGAAGACCTTGGTTAAATTACCACCTCTGACCTTTGCTGACCTTGTGACCTTGGACAAGTCATTCAATCTCTTAATGCCATAGGCCATTCCCTAAAACTATAAATTGCAGAGTAGGCAGCAAACTATATCAGTGGAAGGAATTCCTCAACAGGAACTCTCTGCAACTGTGAAATCACAGGTCAAGTTGAAAAAAAAAAGAGCTGTAGCTAAAGATTGAATAGAAGTTGACATCACTACAATCAAGAAGGCAGGATAACTGATCTGTGGAGCAGGAAGGGAATAGCTGGTGCCAATAACCCTGAGAAACACATCATCTCTCTCCATCTGAAGCTGCCTGTAGCTAGTCTAGAAGCTCAACACTAGGCTGGTGTTTCTAAAGTGGCCCTTGTACAATGCTTAACCTTTCTCATCTCATCATATCCAATCAGTTGCCAAATCATGTTGATTTGGACTCTTTTAACATTTATTATACTTATTTGGGTTTTTTCCTACTTTGTTTTTCTATTCTGGGTATTTTCACTGACTACTCCCCATTCTTAGAATTCTCTTTCTCCTCAGTCCTGGCTTTCCTAGTTTCCTGACTTTAAATCTCACTTTTTACAGGAAGCCTTTCTCCATCTCCCTTAATTTTAGTACCTTCTGTCTATTGATTATTTTTAATGTATCCTGAATATAACCTCTTCATATTTAGTTGTTTGCATGCTCTCTCCTTCATTATGTTATGAGCACCTTGAGAGCTGGGACTGCCATTAACCTTTCTTTACATCTAGACTTTAGTACAGACTAGGTATTTAATATTTATTCACTGTCTAACTTACATGACCAATTTCCTAGTTCAGAACCTCATCACCCTTCTCCTGGATTTCTTTAATAACCTCCTAGTTGGACTTCCTGCTTCCTGTTTTTCTGCTTCTAATACTCTCACATCTGTCAAAATGATCTTTTTAAAGTTAAGAGATGTACACAGTAACAGCAGTATTGCAAAATGATCAACTGTGAAAGACAGCTATTAGCAGCACTACAAAGATCTCATTCTGAAGACTTAAAGCAAAGAATGCTATCTATCTCCAGAGAAAAAACTGATGGAATGTGAATGTAGAACAAAGCATACTAGTTTTTCACTTTATTTTTTTGCTTGTATTTTCATTTGGGGGTTTTGGTTTTATATGAGTATTCTTTCACAACATGACTAATACAGAAATATGTCTTGCATGATCATACATGTATAACCAAGATCAAGTTGCTTACCATCTCAGGAAGGGAAAAAGAAAGGAACAGAAGGAGATTTTTTGGATCTTGTGATTTTGAAAAATGTATGTTCAAAATTGTTATTACATATAATTGGGAAAATAAAATTTTTTTTTTTAAAAACAGAAAGTTTAGGGACATTCATGCTACTCAGCTAGTTAAAATCTTTCAGTGGTCTCCATTTGCCTTTAAGATAAAATACAGACTCCTCAGCTTTATATTTAAAAGCCCATCACAGGTCATAGCCTAGCTTTCTAGATTTATTTTACATTATTTCCCTTCCTGTATATAGATATTATAGTGGACAGAGTGCTGGACCTGGAATTAAGAAGACTTGAGTTCAAATGTGCCTTACACATTTACTAGCTGTGTGAGTGGCTGAGTCACTTCACCTATGTCTGCCTCATTGCCCTCATTTGTAAAATGTAAAAGAAAACATTTCCCACTGTTGTTGTGAGGGTAAAACATAATATCATCTATAAAGTGCTTTGTAAATCCTAAAGCTCATATAAATGCTGTTATTATTATTCCAGTCAAACTGACCTACTTGCTGTTACCTGAATTCTGTATTTCCTTTCCTATCAAAGCTTATTACAGGTGCCATTTCCTATGGGAAGTTTTCCCTGCTCTTCTTGGTTGTCTCTTCTTTCCCTGCTTCCCATATTGTCTTATATTAATTTATCTGAATACATATGTATCCCTCCCCCCACACCCAATAGGATATAAACTCCTTGAAGGCAGGAACTCCCTCCTCTGTCCCCTCCCCTCCATCTTTGTGAAATGTCTTGCAGAGACTTGAAGCACATAGCAGCTGCTTAACAAATGTTTGTTTAATTAAATTGAGGGAAACTCAGTACCTCGAATTTAATAGATTGTTTCATTTACATATTTGCATGTGTCCTGTGAGACGATATGTAGTATAGTGATAGACTTGGCCTCAGAGTCAGGGACTACGTGAGTTCTCTCTGAAGGGGAACATCAGCGTTCTCTAGTAAGTCTGATTTCCTGAGTGGCTTTTCATGTGTTTTCCTGTGCATCTTGTTTTCTTTGTTGCCTATATTTCTCTGGGGAGAGTCTTGTGAGTGGACTATATTATAAAATGCTGAAATGTTCCTGTCATTGAATCTTAACGTCCACAACTGCATTCTTGATATTTTATGAACAGGGCTTGGCATGTTGTAAGCACTATTTAATCATTCTTTTTCATCCATTCATTCTAAAGATTCCTTATTCTGTCAGATGTGCCTATACCAGAGAGACACTACTACATATAGTAGAAAAGACCCTTCTTTTTTTGTAACTCTAGAGCTGTGATGGCAAATGTTTTAGAGGTTGAGTGCTCAAACCGCAACCCTCACACTGCATGTTGTGAATCTTAAAAATTCTCAGACCCTACTTCAGAACACTTGGTTAAGACCATTCCCCATTTTAAACAATGAAGGGACTTAGGAATGTGAGAACTCTACTCCACCCATATTTAAGCATACTTTAGGGGAAGATAAAGTTGTAAACTCTTTACTGAACAATGAAAAAGTACTTAACTCATACTTATAGTGAAGCAAAAGCCTTAAGCTAAGTCTATTTTTAGGAAGGTGCTAAGTACCTATGAAGGTCAAGCAACTTGCAAACTTGTAAGGGACAAGCCTTAACAAAAGAGGTGTGAGGTTTTAGTCTACTCAGGTGTGAATTAAGAATGGTCTGTCCTTTGGAAAATGTCTACTGTGATTGGTAGATGTGAGAACTTAGGGGAGGTGACATAGGAGAAAATTCTCTTTAAAAGGAGGTCAGAAAAGGCCTCTGGAAAATTCAGTTTGTCAAAGCTGAATTGGAGCTCGGACTAGTTGGAGTAGCTGGATGTCTCTGAACACTAGAATCTTGCTTGGGACAAATATTGTGGTGAGTGGATTAAAGACTGACTGATCTCTCTCTTAAGGCTTAAAGCCTAGGCTGGCCTACCCCCTTTCTCATTATTTCCTCTTACTCTCTCTCTCTCTCTCTCTCTCTCTCTCTCTCTCTCTCTCTCTCTCTCTCTCTCTTTCATTAATTCCTTAATTTGTATTAATTAAAATCTCCATAAAAACCCAGCTGACTTGGGTATATTTCATATTTGGGAAATTTTCCCTGGCGACCACTTTATTTTTGATTTGAAACCATATTTCCACGGTCACAGTTTAAATCAACCACTCTTTTATCTGTAACAGTTTATGCCAACTACTACTTTAATTGTCACAATGTGAACTACCCTCTTACCCTAAACAAGGGAGGGAGGAAGTGCTCCCATTGGGCTGCTGGGCAGAGGGGTAGGTGATAGGAGAAATGTCTTCAGGTGACATATGGCCTGGGGAGAGAGGGAAGGGAGCAACTCCCTCTATCCATAGGTCCACCAACAAAGTAGGGCATGCTGCCTTTCTTTATTCTCTAGGACAGTGACAGTGAACCTTTTAGAGGAGCGGGTGATATGAGAAATGTCCTCAGGTGTGTGTGGAAAGGGGGTGGGGAGAAGCCTGCACTTCCTCCCTGGGGCTTTCTAGTAGCAAACACTGTACACAAAAGGTGTGTATGCCCATGAAGTGGACTCTGAGTGCCATCACAGCTCTAGACGATCTTAGAGGAAGTGTTGACTTGATGTCAGTGGTTAGGTGCTATTGCAAACTGGATCAGCGCAAGCCTTGTTTATTTCTGGAGCCTGAGGTATTTGTGCTATATATGACTTAGTGGTATATTTTACTTTGTATATATTTTGTATTTGCTTGTCTTTATACATATTCTTAGTGATATATTTTACTTTGTATATATTTTGTATTTGCTTATCTGTATACATGTTCTTCCTCTCCATTGAATGCAATGCCTTTCAATGCCTGCTAAGAAGGTAGAGGCTAAGAAGAGTTTTGTTTTTAATTTTTGTATGTCCATCATCTGGCACAGTTCCTGGCACAAATAGTAGGAATTTAATAAAAATCTATTGAGTGGAATTGCACTGAATTGACTTTTGCTTGCTAGGGATTTAGTGGAACTGTATCATCATAGAAGAAGATTATGGAAACTGCTGAGAGGAAGATTGATGTGGGAAGAAATAATCCTGCTGACCAATCAATTAATCCCTAAACATTTATTAAGCACCTACTATGTGTTATTATAAGGAAATGAGCAGGAGGGGCTGCTGAAAAGGCAGAATCAGGAAGATTCTGGAATTCTGAAGGAGAGACAGGTGTTTTTTCTCCTGACACTGAGGCTGGAGGTTTACTTTTTGTTTCCTAGGGTGGACCAAATGAACTGGCTATTCTCTTTCTTGTGGCTTTCCTGTTGATCCATCATAACAACTACCTGTACCCATGTATCCTGCAGACTTACTGAGATATTCCTGCAGAGCTGCTTGTGACATCTGAGGCCATCTGCCAGTGAGACTCTTCCTCGAGCCCTGTTCCTGCTTACCTTTGAACCTTATTACCTCTATCACTATCTAAGGTGAGATTAGGGTTAGTGAAGTGTAGTTTATTATAGGAAATGGGACTTGGTAGAGAGCTAACTGGCAGTGCAGACACCATCTCTCTGAAGCTATCAGCTTGTTTTGGGAGAGGTTTATTTATATTCTTTAGTTTAGATATCCTAAACCTCTTTTCACCTTTCCCTTAGTTATTAAACCAAACTGTCCTTTGTTTATATAGTGTCTGTGTTTATTAGCTCAGGGTCTGGTTCTGCCTGCTCTGGGATGGTATACTCTTCCCAAACCAGATGAACCTACAATTATCCAAATAGTTATACAAGTGTAAAATTAGTTATATCAGTGCCAAGTACTCTGCTAAGGGATGGAGATGCAAAAAGAGGCAAAAACCAATCCTTGCCCTCAAGGAGCTTATAATCTAATGGGGGCTATAATATGCAAACAAACATATGCAAAACTATGTTTAGGATAAGTAGGAAATAACAGGCAGAAGACAACAGAATTAAGATGGATTGGGGAAGGCTTCCAGCAGAAGGTAAGAATTTAGTTGAGATTCATAGGAAGGCAGAAGGTCAGTATTCAGTGTAGAGGAGAGGGAGCATGAGGGAGATCCTTGGAAAATTCCTGAAGTAGAGATGGGGTATCCTGCTCATGGAACAGCTGGAAGACCAGTGTCACTGGATCAAAGAGTATTAGAAGACCAAAAATGTGGGAGAGGGCTAGGTTATGAAGGTCTTTGGCTACTAGAAACATTGTGTACTTGCTTCTGGAGGCAATAGGAAGTCATTGGAGTTTATGACATGTTCTGATCTTCACTTCAGGAAGATCATTTTAGTTATTGAATAGTGGATAATTGGAGTGGAGAGAGACTTGAGATAGACTCGCTAGGAGAAAAGGGTCAACTCTAGAGCAGTAGCAGTGTTAGAGCTGAGAAGAGGGTGTGCATATAAACAAGAAATGGTTCTAAGGTGAAATTACCAGGTTATGGCAACACATTGGATATTGGAATGGTGAGAAATAGGGAGGAAACCATGATGATTACTAAGTTGTGAGTCTGAGGACTGGGAGGAATAATGTTACTTTCTATAGAAATAGGGAAAGTAGGGAGGGAGGACAGAATTTAGGGGGAAAGATAATGAATTTTATTTTGGATATATTGAGTTTAAAATGTCTTCTAGATATCCAGTTTAAAATATCTGAAAGACAGTCATCTATGTGAGACTGGATGTCAGCAGTGAGACTGGAGCCAGATACCTAGATTTCAGAATCATCAGCATACAGATGGTAATGAAACCCATAGGAGCTGAGGAGATAACCAAAAGAAATAGTTTGGAAGGAGAAGAGAAGAAAGGGCAGGCCAGGACTCTGAAAGACACCTATCATTAGAGATTGAGACTTGCATAGGCATTCAGCAAAGGAGACATAAGGAGTAGTCTGATAGGAGGAGAGCCAGGAGAGAGCAATGTCCTGAAAATCTAGATAGAAGAGAGTATCAAAGAGGTTGGGGTGATCAGCAGTATCAAAAACTGCAAAAGGGTCAAGTAGAGTGAGAATTGAGAAAAGGCCATTGAGTCTGACAACTAAGAGCTCATTAGTTACTTTGGAGAAAGCAGTTTTAGTGGAATGAAAAGGTCAGAAATGAGATTGTAAGGTGTTTAGAGGATAATGAGAGAAGAGAACAGAGAAGCAACTATGGCCTTCTTGAGAAATATAGATACAAAAGCTACAACTACAGGATGATAGCATGGATGGAAAGATAGAGTTTTGGGGGTTAGGGGAGACATGGGCATGTAGTTGGAAATTAGCCAGTAGGCAGGGAGACTGAATAAGTGAAGGAGTAGGGATGAAAGAGGGGACAATCTTTGGAAGAGATGGGATGGAATGGGATCACTTCAACAAGTTAAGGGATTAGCTTTGGTAAGGAGTGAGACCTTTTCATAATGAAACAAAGGAGTGAAGGAGAACAAAGAAGAAGACAATGAAGTGATAGGAGATGAAGAAGAAGGGAGAAGAGGGAGTCCACAATGAATGACCTCAATTTTTTCTGTAAAATATTAGGCAAGGTTCTTTGCTGAAATGTAAGGAGGGGGAACCATAGGAGGTTTGAGGAGGGATGAAAAAGTTTGGAAGAGCTGCTGTGGAGAGTAGGATAGTGAGTTGAAAAGGGTGATATAGTAAGATTGCCTAAAAGCAACGAGGGCCCAGTTGAGATTATGAAGGATAAATTTGTAGTGAGCACAGGAAGAATGATAATATGATTTTCTCCAAATTAGTTCAGTAGCATATGAGAAGGTGGAGAATGGTGAGAGTTAACCAAGGCTGAGACTTAGTTGGGGATAATTGGCATTATGATAAGGGGGTAGAGATTCAAGAGATGAGGATAGTATTGAGTCGAACTGGTTCACCAAATGGTTAAAGTAAGGGGGAAATGACTAGTGTGGGGAAGATGGCCTGGGAGAGAATTTTGGGGTGAAGGGAGTGGAGGTCAAAGCATAGATGAAAAGTAGAGTTTTGTAAGGAAGGCAGAGAGAGAGGTGATGAGTCAATAAATTTTGGTCAGATAAGGGAATAAGAATTCTTGAACACAGAAGTGGTATATTTGTAGGTGATAACAAAATCAAGGGTATGGCCATTTTAATGTGTGGCTGAGGTTGGGTGGAGTAGTTTATGGGAGTACATTGAGGAACTGAGTGGTTAGGGTATTTGAGGAATAATCAATATATGTTGTTGAAGTCTCCTAGCATAAAGATATGAGTTGGAAAGGAGAGGAAATATGTGAGCCAGGTATCAAACTCATTGAAGAAGGAAGAATAATAATGAAGGGATCTAAAGGCAATAGATACTAAGATTTTGATCAAATGGTAGATATGAATAATATGAATCTCAACAGAAGAGATGGTGTTGAATGATAAAGAAAGGGGGAGAACCTGGAAGAAGTGATGGAATGTGGCAAGATGTATTCCCACTTCTTCACCTCGGCCAAGGAGTGAAGGTACAGCTAGTACTGAAAAGGGTAGTTAGGAAGTCTTTGTCAATCAGTGGGAAGCCAGATTTCAGTAAGAGCTGGACCGGGTGAGAATGGAAACAATTTAAGATGAAGGGAAGTTTAGTGTCTATGGAATAAGCATTATGGAGAGCAAAGACAAGGTCTGGTTGGAGTTAGGTTGAGATTTGGGGGTTGGAGCATTGAGGGGGAATGGGAATGAGGAACAAGATGATGAGTATGGAATGAAGTTTAGATGATGATCTTTAGGAGTTCAAAGAGACTGTGATGTGAAGAGTATGAACAAATATGAGAATATTCATTACAGAGTGGAGGGTACCACACATATTCTTAAATAATTGATGTAGTTGGAGATGGGAGGCTTGAAATTAAAGGATGGGTTGCATTTCTTTGCACCAAAGATTCCCCTCCACATCCTAATTGGGAGATGGAACTGGCAACAGAATATGGAAGATGTTTTGTGCTAGCAAAGATACAAGTAATTATTTGGGAGCAGATAGAAGATGTCTGACCTGGCCCCTAGCAGCCTTTTCTCAGGAGACATGTGGTTCCAAGTAGGAAATGGAATGCTCAAGGTACTAGCTGTTTAAGGTCTTCTCACCTGAGGATTCTGCCTATAAGGCAGCAGTAAGAAGTGGACTCCCTTTACTGAAATGGTCCAAGCCTTCTTACCAGAGGAAATTCAGGTGACCAGGGAGGGAGAGTAATCTAGGGAATTGGACCTAGTTAACACAACATCTGGAGAAATTTTAAGTTGCAAAAGCTCAGGTAGTCAAGTCCAGCTATGAGAACTATTGGTACTTTTTGTGTACTTCTCTCATAGGGATAAAGCTTCAGAGTCTCCTAAATAACACTTGGAGGTATTAGACAAGTTAACCCAGGGAGAAGAGTCAGAGAATAACAGTCTCTGAGAGACCATGCTGCCATCTTGTCCTGAGGACAACCATTTTCCTAGGGAGAGGAAAGTCCACGTGGTAAGGGCTTTTAAATACAATTGCTGCCTTAGAAAGGAAAGTCACAGAAAGAAAAGCAAGCATAGGAGCTGGCCCCACCTAGCAGAACTCTGAGAGGATGCAATGAGAGGCAGAAGGAATAATTGGAATGGCCTCTAGCACTAGACACTATCTCAACAGAAGGGCAAAAAGAAAGAGCCATGGAAAAAGAATGCTGGGCACTGGTGCATGAGGTGTGCCATTCTGGACTTTAATCATGCAGAACACCTGGTTTTAGGAAAAATAGCTAACAGCAAGTGGAAAAATACCTAACAATTTGTGTTTGTAAAGATATTGACAACCACACTGTATGCCAATGAACATGTGAAAGACATCTATGCTCTTATCAGTATGAGCCAATTCCATCCAGATACATGAAAAGAAGTCAAATCAAACAAGTCATCCTGGGAAAGAGAAGGGGGAAGGTCATGTCACATAATGAGGAAGTCAGCAATTATTTGACTTAGCAGCTGTTGCCAGTAAATCTTATGAGAGCATTAATCTCAGTGACCCTCTGAGGCATTTATGAAACTAGCCCAGAGAGTCCTTAAAGGCTACTTCTAGCCTATCTATTGGCAGCTGGCTGGGTATGTGATATTAGGCAAGCCACTTAACCTATTTGCCTCAATTTCCTTAGCTGTAAAATGAGCTGGACAAGGAAATGGCAATCTACTCCAGTATCTCTGTCAAGAAAACCCCAAACAGGATGAAGTATGAAGAATCATACATGATGGAAAAATAACTGAAGCTTATCGATAAAAGCTAACCTGGAGCTCAAATTGCAGTGTTGGATGTATTTTCAGGAAGAAGAGCAGCAAAGGCAGGTGAGACTTTTGTAAGGCATAACTGGTTATTCAGGACACCTGTCTTCATTCCTCTGTGTTATATATATGTCACACACACACACACATATATATCTCAGAATGTCATCTTACTTCCAAACCCACCACTCAAGTGAAACTTCATTATACTTGAATTGTGTACAGTTTTTGATACTGTAAGAACCTTTTCTTCCTGCATGCTCTCTCTTACCTTGCCTTCTGTGATACTGCTTTCTCTTTTTCCCCACTATCTCTCAGATTTTCTTTTTGGTCCTTGGTGAATCATAATCCTTCTCATTAAATATTGGTACCCCACAAGGCTCTTCCCTGGCCTCTCTTGTTTCCATGAGTATAATTACTATGTTATACTATACTATGCTTTACTACAATATACCATAATATATAATATAATAGTATAATATAAATGCAGATGATTCACAAATCTACTCTGATGTTAATAATACTTATGATTCTGTATCTAGTGATTATCACTCAAATATTCTCTACTATGATTTTTTTTCACCCAGATTTCTTCTTCTTAACTTACAGTTCTCCATCTTCTTCCAACCTGCCAGAGGGAAAGAATTGGATAATTATTTGTCTATATCATAAGGTGACAATAATTGTCTTGAACAATGTTAAGCCCTTCCCTATTTTATTGGGTGTGCCTACGAGAATGAGAGAAGCTATGGGATGTAGCTTATTTCACATTCAATCTATCTGTTCCCAAAGGGAAATTTGGACTGCCCTGGACTTGGATAGGTAAGTTTTCACCATATCTTGCCCAGAACCAGGTCTTCAAAGCCACTTTCCTGCTATCTTCAAACCATGCTACCCACATTCCAGTTATCATCCTCATCTGCTCCCACGGAAACTTAAATTAGAAATCCTTCTCCTCCCTCTTCTACCCCTCCTTTATGTCTGTTTTCCTCCATTAGAATATTAGCTCCTTGAGATCAGAGATTCTTCTATTTGTTTGAATTGTAATCTTAGTGCTTAGCACAGTGCTTGTGATACAGTAAGAACTCATTCCCCCATCTATCCTTCTACATTTCTTTGAAAGGTACTTATATTAATTTAAGTCCCTGTGCCTTGATTACAAGAGTATGTGAAAATACTGACTGAGTAAAACACTTATTACAAAATGTAATACTTGTGTGACTCAAACATGATTATGAGAGACCTAACATACTATCATTTGTTGAGTGGCAGTAATGTTTTTTTTTATGCATGTACAAGTGTTAATTTAAGTGAACAAATGGTTAACAAAAGTATATGAAATGCCCCAATTAGTTAATTTTCTAACTAGTATTCTCAGCCTTTGATAGCATTTCAAAAATCAGATTTTAGTTTTGATTTATGATATATGTTCCTTTGCTTCTCATATAGAAAGAAACTTTATTAAATTAGTGAAGATATTTAAGAGACATCCAGGCTTTGAGATCTTGTATAAGATTAGATAGCAGGACTAGTTCCCTTGAGCTAGAATTTGTTTATCTTAACTGAAGTGCCAAGAATACTAATTGTTTTATATGTCTGACATTTTATTTTTTTTCAGAAACTAATTGGTCCCTTACTACTATTGAGAACAGTAGTGTGAATAGTGTTGGATTTGGAATTATTTAGACTTTCAAATTCCGTCTCAAATATTTACTAGTTGTGTGACCATTGACATAGAATGGTTCCCCTTTGCATTGAAAGTACCCAAGTTAGTGAGATCCATCGATTCAATGAAACACCAAATTAAGTAAATCCTGAGGAGTCATTTAACTTCTAGGCTCCTCAGTTTTCTTATCTATTAAATAAGGGTAATAATACTTATAGGATATATTTCACAGGCTCATTGTGAGCCTCAAGTGAAATAATGTGGGTGAAATAGATTGAATGATATTATGCAAATATCAAATATTATAGGGTCTTATATCTATCTTTTGATGAAGCTTTAATAGAAATGGATATGGGATAAATAACTTATTGCTATTATTATTTTATATTTACTATTTCATGAATTGTTGAACAGGTTGATAGAATTACTTTTTGAATTTAATAAAAGTATCAGAATGTAAACTCATCTTCCAAAAGCTCTCTGAAAGCATTTTTGGGATAATAAAAGTGGACAGGATTTCTACTTCATTCCATTTCCACATGATTTTTATTTCTTCTTCTAGGTAACTGTATTTTGAAAGCTTCCCCCCCCTCCATATGGTTTGGAGATGGAGATGGTGGTGGTAGTAATGATGATAATCTATTACTATTACCAATACCACCACCACCACCACCTACAAATAGGTTTACTTTAGCACATGAATTATAATATATTTACACACATATTTAAAGTATACATCCAGAGAGGTTCTGCAAGGGGGAAACCCTCTATTGTAAAGATCTGTGATTTCATTGATATGGGTACTTCACTGATTTGATCACTCTGTGTCTTGGTAGCCAGTTTTTGTTAGCTGATGCATTACTTCCCCCTGGCCCCCCAACTCCCCCAAATCTCCTGATTGGTGGTCCTCTGATGAAACTGTCTGAACATAGTTTTGCTGGCCCTCAAGGCAAAGATACATAGTCCATCACTGACTTTATACTTAAACTCTTTCTTTCCATCTTAGAAAGACTTGCTAGAGCTAATACTGCTTTTCATAGACCTCAACTAGAAAAAGTATATATACTAAGCAGTTATATTTACATAACACTATGCACAACAGGGATTTGGAAAGGATCTATGATTTCATTGGTATAGGATGGGGTGAATTATGTCAGTAATTCTTGAATCTATTTATTGGTTCAAATATCCAATTTCAAATATCCAACTACTCAACATGTCTTAAACTCATTATCTCAAGTATCTCCCTACTACAGTTCCTCCTGTACTAAGCTATAAAATCAATCTTCCTAAAGTAGACATCTGACCATGTCCAAAAACTTTTTCACACAGTGAACTAACCATATTTCTGTCTTATGATATCATAAGTCACTCATAACTTTTTCATATAGTTTCCATTATTTTTATTCATAAATAGAATCATGTAACCCTTAAAGCCTGTGAGTCATTCTGTGTATGGAACTGAGAAAAATATATTTTGATATTCTGGGACTTATATTTGACCATCAATATTTTACTTTGATTGCTTGGTTTTATGTTCAGCTGGCAAAATACTCAGTTTTCTGAAACCCATGCTCTATGGTAAATCACTAGTGCTCAGATATGCATTGGATAATAAATAAATGGACAGATCATGCATTTTCATCTCATTTATTTGAAAAATTTCCTTCATAGTCTATATTGTGAGAACTCAATGCAAAATCTTTTGAAGGCCCAACATACTTCTCAAATGATTTTTTCAATGTCTCTATAGATGGTTTATGTCAAAGGCAACATGGCATAGAGAAAAATGTACTAAACTTCCAAGACTAAAACCCAGATCTTTTGAACTTACAGAGGTAAATGACCTTAGCAATACAGTGTTTGATAAACCCAAAGATACCAGCTTTTGGGATAAGAACTCATTATTTGACAAAAACTTCTGGGAAAACTGGAAAACAGTATGGCAGAAGTTAGTATCTCATACTCTATAGCTATACTGGCAAACTTATGGGAAATGTGCTGGAGGGTTTGCCCCCTTCTCCCTCTTCACTGCAACTGGGGACATCACCTGCTTCTCTGTCCAGCAGCCCAATGGAAGTTCTTCCTTCTTCCCCTGTCTGGGGTAAGAGGGAGCGCACATGTGGCATGAGGATGCAGTTTGGGTACTCAGTCTCTAAAAGGTTTGCCATCACTATAGCAAGATAAGGTCAAAATTAGACATAAAGGGTGATACCATAAGTAAATCAGGGGAACAAAGAATAGTTTAACTGTAAGGTCTATGAAGTAGGGAAGAACTAATAACAAAATGAGAGAGAACATTATGAAATGTAAAATGAATAATTTAGGTTATATTAAACTTAAAAGGTTCTATACAAACAAAACCAATATAACCAATATTAGAAATGAAACAAATAATGGGGTAAATTTTTTATAGCGAATTTCTCTGATAAAGGTCTAATTTCTCAAATATATATAGAGCTAAGTCAATTTTATAAGAATACAAATCATTCTCCAATTGACAAATGGTCAAAGGATATGAACAAGTAGTTTTCAGATGAAGAAATCAATGCTATCAATAATCACATAAAATGTTTAAAATCACTCTTTATTAGAGAAATGCAAATTAAAACAACTCTGAGGTATCACCTTACACTTATCAGATTGGCCAAGATGACAGTAAAGGAAAATGACAGATGTTGGTGGGGTTATGGCATAATTGAAACCCTAATGCACTATTGGTGGCGTTGTGAACTTATCCAACCATTCTGGAGGGCAATTTGGAACTATGATAAAAGGGCTATAAAACTGTACATTCCCTTTGATCATGTAATACCACTATTATGTCTGTATCCCAAAGGGATTAAAAAAAGGGGAAAGTACCTACTTGTACAAAAGTATTTACAGCAGTTCTTTTTGTGGTGGCAAAGAATTGGAAACTGTGGGGGGGGCATGCTCATCAATTGGGGAATGTTTGAACAAATTGTCGTATATGATGGTTATGAAATACTATTGTACTATAAGAAATGATGAGCAGGATGATTTCAGAAAAAGCTCAAAAGACCTATGTGAATTGATGCAGAGTGAAATAAGCAGAACCAGGAGAACACTGTAAAAAGTAACAGCAATATTGTGGGTTGATCAAATGTAATAGGCTTTGCTACTCTTAGCAATACAATGATCCAGGACAGTTCTGAAAGATTTATGACAAAGAATGTTACCCACCTCCAGAGAAAGAACTGTTGAAGGTGGAATGCAGATTAAATCATACTATTTTTCACTTTAGTTTATTTGTGTCTTTTTTGGGGGGGTTTGGGTTTTGTATGAATATTCTCTTAAAACAATGTCCAATATGGAAGTATGTTAATATGTATATAACCCAGATCAAATTGCTTACCAAATTCAGGAAGAGGGAGGGAATGAAGGAAGGGAGACAATTTGGGTCTTATGATTTCAGAAAATACATGTTGAAAATTGTTGTTATGTGTAATTGAGAAAAAATATCTTCAAAAGAATTTTTAAAAACTGTGCTAGTTATTTATACTGTGTTTTGTGGTTTTGATGATCCAATGAGAAAAATATATTAAAAAATACGTTGTAAATGGTAATGATATACATATAGAAGTTTTCATTAGAATTCATAAGGTCATAATAGTTCTGATGCCAAGTAGTAGTTTCAAAACATTGTAAGAGCCATGGTTTTAAACTTCAGAAATCATGGCTCTGTGATCTCATTCATGTGAATATTCCCTTTGATGATAATGATAGCAGCCTACCCATACTTCCTCATCCTGTTCTATTCTTGCCTATGTCTTCCCACAAATTCTTTCTTTTCAGTTTTTTTTTCCAACAACTCATGTATATCAGTGCAGCACTTGGGTTATTTATCTGTCATTCCTTACCTTCTTGTCCATTTTCTTTCTAATGACACATTTCATGGATTATATCCTTTATTCTAATTCTTAAACCCAAATTATGATTGGTTATATTCTACTTCCTACTTAAGTTCAGCATCAGCATTTCTACTGTCTCTTGGATGACCTAGGATTTTTATTTTTTAGGGTGATTGTGGTATTTTATATTTCAGTGCTATACAATATCAGCAGAAGAATATTAGTGTTAAAAAGATGGGTTTCTGTGTCAGGAAGCAGCTTGGGAAACTTGATTATGTTGTCAAATTTCCTAAATGTAATCCAGCTCACTTTCTTCCTTCTGTTCAATTTTGGGCTTTGGTCATTGTTCATTTTTAGTGTCAGCGTAAGACATATGTATTGATGAGCCAGCTCAAAGGAATAGCAATCCAATTGCATGCCACAGTTTGGACCAAAAAATAAAACAACCCCCCCCCCCAACCTTTCTTTATCCCTTTGGTTTTTCATCTGTGGATGATTAGACTAAACTTTTCTGAGCTATCATGGGTTTTAGTAAAAATGCTCTGTAGTATGCTAAAGTTTGATGGAATTAGCACAGTGGTAAACAGAAATCTCCAGAGGGTATCAATGTATATAGGAAATGCTGCTTCAGTTTGTATTCTCTGTGGGGTCTCTTCCACGATAATTAACAACTTTGATTAGCATATATCTTCCTGTTTTATGCCCAATTTGATGTGAATTTCAATTTCAACAAGGGATTATCAAGTACCTACTATGTATGAGTCACCATACTAGACAATGGGGATGTAAAGCCAATCAAATAAACAAAACTCAGTTTTGACCTTGAAGGAGCATACAATGATCATTGAACAATTGAACAAAGTTCTCTCTATCAAAGAATTTTGTCTTATTTTAACATGCGTGGGAGACACCTTCAAATAAGGAGAATCCTTAACAAGTGATTTTTAAATAATCAAGAATAAATAGCAATATCTTGTCTTCCTTTTGCTGGTGGTGTCAAACTCAAATATAAACAGAGTCATTAATCTGTACATAAGGCTCCCAACGGGCTCCATATTGACTCAGCTTCAAAATGCAATGCTATCTACGTGTTATTATATTTTTGTTAACTATTTATCAGTTACATTTTAATCTGGTTTTGGCTCATCCTTGTTGTGTTTGAGACTTCTCCTCCACATGACTGAAATGTCTGCTGCAGAAAATCATTTGTAGAAACCTTTCTGTTCCTTTTTCATGTTTAATGAGGCAACTAGGTGGTGAATATGATAGAATTTGGAGACAGAAAGACTTGATTTCAAATTCTGCTTCAGACCCTTAGTTGTTAAGTGATCCCGGGAAAGTAACTCTGCCAGTCTCAGTTTCCTTAGTTTTAAAATGGGAATAATAATAGCACCTACCTTATAGGGTTGTTGTGATGAACAAATAGGATAACATATATATGTATACACACATACACATAGGTGTGTGTATATATACATATATTTATATTTGATAACTAATATTAAAGTATTATATAAATGCAAGGTATTTTAATAAGAGATAATCTTATTCTCTATATAAATTATTCTAATAAATATAAAAATGATGAGAAAATATACATATATGTCAATAGTAATTAATATCTCTGGATTATCAAATGAATAATTATCTACAATGGCAGGCCCACAATAGTATATATAAGAGTATGTAAAATTGAATGTTATTATTTTATTCAAAAAACTTCATGATTTTAAAAAATGAGTATCTTTCTTTCAGGTATATTAATATTTAAACTTTATCCTTCAATGCTTTAAAAATTCTATGGCCTCCAATATACATTGTCCTTTGCCTGACTGGGCCAGCTTATTATTTGTACAGTCACTTCAGTCATGTCTATCTTTTTCCAACTTCATTTGGGATTTCTTTGGCAAAGATGTTGAAGTAGTTTGCTACTTTCTTCTCTAGCTTATTTTACAGATGAAGAAACTGAGGCTAACAGAGTTAAGTGACTTGACCAGGGTCATAGAGCTAGCTAGTTTTATTAAGTGTCTGAGGCTGGTTTTAATTCAGAGTTTCCTGAATCCAGGCCCAGTGCTTCATCCACTGTACCACCTTGCCCCTTTATAGCTTTGTTTTATTTAGTCCTATTTCTGCTTCCTCATATACCTCTATAAGGTCTGAGGTATTGAGTCTAGACATAGCTGTTCTGTTTTCTTGGAGAAAAACACAATTTGTTATAGAAGTGCTAGCAGATATGCTCTATTGTTAGTCAGTTGTTTTCCTTCCATTTTCATGTAAATGTTTTTGCAGTAATTTTGTTTAAGTTTAATTTCAAGTTTTCTGTAGACATACTTTTGCCTTCACCACTCTGCTCTTTAATGAAGTTTTGTCACTCATGATTGGCTACTAACTTCCTTTGTAATATTTTACAAATTACTTCATATTCTAAGTCATTTTTTTCATGAGTTTTTACTTTGCAATGGAACTTTTTGGGCAGTTTTTAAGCTCTTTTGGTTTCTTCAGTATTATAATTGTTTTATACTGTTTAAACTTCTATGGAGAATGTTAGTAGTTGGTTTCAACTTCTTTTCTTTTATCCATTTCCTTTGGAGGTGACATGATTAGTTTATTCAATTAGCTTAGGTTAAAGCTATTTCAAATGTACATACTATCATTTCATCATTATCCTTCTAATTTGATTTTTGCCATTTCTATGAGTAGATATTCTGATTGCACACAGGCAGCTATTTGAGAGAAAACCCCTATATCAGAAAGCAATGATTTCCCATCTCTTGATAAACTCAATTTGATTTCTTGTGATATTGTTCAATGCTTGCCATATCCTGCCTTTTGAGGTTCTTCCTAAAGAAAATATTCATGGTATACAGAGTAGTCTCCAAATATTTTATTTTTTAAACTTATTTTTCACCACTTTCCTTTATACTCAACATTGTACTGACTCTACCAAATATCAGTGTATATGTCAGTTTGATTTGAAGGATATTGACCAAGTTCTTTGTGGAATGTATAGAATTGGGTTTCACTAGCATAACCTTGTCACATGTGACTTTCTGCTAAGTCCCAGTTTGTTGTTATTGACTCCCACTTTTGGGTGGTCAACAGAGGTTGTGTAAGTAGATCAAGCCCAATTCAATTATAATACAGTGACTTGTACCACTCTACCCCATCCCCTCTACAGACCCGAGTTTTAGAAACTCATAGAAACTGAGTATTTACATTTTCATGTAATTAATTTTTAAAAAATCATCACCTGAGGTGGGGTGAGGTGAAGAAGAATCAATTTCTAGTTCATTTGGGGCCTTTCATTCTACTCTATTTCACAGCAGATGTAAAATGGCATAAAGCATCAGTGATATTACAGCATGAGGCTTCAGGGGGTCTCATCAGGTTCTTTGTAGTTTTTCTCTACTTTTTCATCCTTTGCAATAGATGTTGGCACATAAGTTATTCTAAATGTGAAATTCTTGTATAATGATCAATTAATTGGCATGTTACTGGAGGAACAAAACCACATACAGTGATATTCTCACTGTAAATGGAAGTTATAGCTAAATCTTTCAAATACTGGAGAATGAAGAAAAGGAAAAAAACTATAACATTAAAGAGAGTTTCTTATCTAAGCTTCAGATAAGAAGTAAACCATAAAATGGAGTTAATGACACTTGTACTACATACCTAACATAAGACATTAGCCTGGATGAATTAGAGTTGTTATTGTTATTATCTTTTCAACAACCTCCATATAGTTCAGCCCTATGTTCAGAAACAACGTTTAGCCATGGGATATCTGGAAAATAAAAGATCTCCAAAGGCTCAGCGTCTCTCCTTGAGCAGCAGCTCACACACTGCTATTCTTGATCCTATGATTGCCATCTCTAGCCTAATTAAACGGGCCTCCCACCTGAACCCTCCTGATTGCTTTTTTTTTTTCAGCTAATTTCATACTGACTCACTGTGTTCCTACTATATTATATGAATTTATTTTGCTTTGATTCCTGGGACTTGGTATTATCCTGGTTGGTCCAGAGCAACATGTAATTTAGACAAGAAAGTAGTTTATTACTACCAGTCTGTTCCCAAGTTCATCTGCTCATTCACACAGTATTATGAACTCTTGCATCACCTTAAATACTTCACCCAAATGATTTCTTTTGCCCCAACAGCTTCCCTATTTGCTAATGGAGTGGCATGGCTATGGCCTTTGAGAAAATTAGGAAGTGGTATTTTGGAGGCTGGATCAGAAGTCATTTTTGAAGACCCTCCTATATGCCAGGTAGTAAATATTGGAGATGGATATGCAAAAAAGGAAAAAATTCTTATGGGAAAATGGAAAAAATCTTTAGGAAGGAAGCCTATATTTGATTGGGTAGAGACAAGATATACATATAAAAGTATATATATATATAATAAATTCAGAGAGATGTATGGAGGAGAGGGCATTAGCAGATCATGAGCTGGAAGGGACCTTTGAAGTTTTCTAATCCAATGTCTGCATTAAAAAAATGGAAACTGAATACTAAAGATGTGAAACAATTTGCTAAGGTCACACAGAGAGTAAGAGGCAGAGTAAGAATTTGAACCTAGTTAGTTCCTTTGATTACAAAGAAATAAAACTTTCTATTATGATATATATTTCTCTTTCTGTGGTTCTGATGTATCTTTTCCAAATACTGGAGAAGTCCTATGTTTTTCATTCATTCATTCATTCATTCATTCATTCATTCATTCATTCATTCATTCCTTCCTTCCTTCCTTCCTTCCTTCCTTCATTCACCTATATGTTAAATTAAAAAAAATACCAGCAATGAATAAGGCACTGAAGAGTCACACAGATGAAATAGGACATGGTTTATGTTATTTTGGCCCTTGAACCTTTTCATTATTGAATACTGGATCATGGATGAGATGTTTTTGCCACCATTTTTTAGGTTCTGACATTCTACATCCAGTACAGGAGCAATTGGACTTAATATGCAATGTGTTATGCTGGGAAGGAACTGGCTCTGGGAGTAAGAGGACTTGAGTTCTACTTTTACTTTGATCACTCAATAGCTGTGGATTCTTGAGAAAATCATTTCATTTTTATGGACCTCAGATCACTCCTATATAAAAAGAGTGGGTTGGAATATACATATTTGAGGGCTTCTTAAGTTCTGAGAGTATCTTTTGTAGCCCATGTGAAGAACCAATGAGATAACTTCATTGCTGTCATCAATTCAGCTAACCCCATGAGGGTTGCAGAAAACTAGGTGTGTACCAGTCTGTCTTTGTTATGCATTGCTTTAATAATAATAATGCTAGATAGCATTTATATTTTGTTTTGAAGTTTGCAAATAACTTTACATATATTATTTCATTTAATAATGATAATAACAATAATAATGAACATTTATATGGCACTTAATATGTATTAAGTGCTTTACATTTGTCTCATTTGATCTTCACAACAACCTGGGGAGGTAGAGGCCTATTATTATGCCCATTTTGCAGATGAGAAAACTGAGGCAGATAGAGGTTAAGTGACTAAGTTTATAAAGTGGGATTTGAACTTGAGTCTTCCTGAGTCCCTTTGTCCATCCAATACTTAATCCACTGTGCCTTGTAATTTCCCTACAATTTATGATAATTGATAATATCTTTTACTTTTAAGAGGCTAAAAGTATTCAAAATAGACTGGGCTTCTGATTTCAGTGAAGCCCAACTCCAGCATTGTTGAATAAGCTGTATTCTTCACTTATTATGCCCAACTCTTACATACTCATGACAACTGGATATTGACATATCTTATGGATTATTTCCAATTTATTCTGCATCTTGTGCTTTTCTCTGTGGTTATATGCTATTTATTTTGTATTTATTTCATTTATACAGTTGTTTTCATATTGCCTCTTCCCTTCCCCCCATTAGTCTGTGAATTCCTTGAAAGAAGGGACTGTGTTTTGCCTTGATTTTCTTTGTATAGCTAATATTTAATATAGTGCTAGCACATAGTAGGTGCTTGATAAATATTTATTGACAGATAGCACTTTGTAACACCACCACCACAAAGCATAGTGCCCTCCCTCCTTTCTTTGTATTTAACTATTTAGTACTTTTTGTTTGCATACTTAATCTACCCAGAGAATTTAAGTTCTTTGAAAGCATTGTTGCATTTTTTTTGTCCCTATATCTTCAGTGCCTAATGTACATTAGGAACCTGATTCACTTGAGATGAAGGGAAGTTAAGAAGCATCATGCTGTTAGTCTTTTGGGGCTATCCAATTTTGGAGCTCGCCATTTCTGAGTGGAGACACTTTGGAAGACACCTTTACCAGTCCCCTTTCTTATTCTCTTTTCTTGGCTTCTGAAAGCAAAAAGCATACCTGGAAAAGGTAGGTGGCAGTGTGTGCTATAGTTAGACAGAGAAAGAGAGATAGAGACAGAGATAGATAGATAGATAGATAGATAGATAGAGAGAGAGAGAGAGAGAGAGAGAGAGAGAGAGAGAGAGAGAGAGAGAGAGAGAGGATACAGGAGAGAGAGAGAAAGGGAGAGAGAGAGAGATTGAAATAGAAGAAAGAGGAGAGAAAGAGAAGATAAGAGACAGAGACAGAAAAAGGGGGGGGGGAGACACACACAGAGACAGAGAGATACACACAGAGAGAAAATGTGTATACTCTTCCAATTTCTTTTTCCCTTTCTCCTCAAGTTCATTACAATGTTATTTCTGGCTAGATGATCTGACATACTCTATTCTGGCCCCATGGTGTCATCACTTCTTATTTGAATATGAATTTCTTTTTGTTGGTCATTATATGATATATGTAAAACTCAGTATAGGATCATGAGATCTCAAGCAAGACAAACTCCCCTCAGAAAGCTTATAGTCTAGTTTGTGGGATCATCCATCTAGAACTGGAAGGAACATCAGAGGTCATCTACTCAGCAGACATTTATTAAGCATTTACTATTCAACCTCTTATCTATATATGAAGAAACTGAGGCATAGTGAAATCAAGTGAGTTACCCAACGTCACAAAGGTGACAGATCAGAGGAAAGATCTGAAATTAGGTCCCCTAATTCTAATTCCAGTGCTTTATCAGGGATATTTTGGGGTGTGGATGGGCAGTATGAGGAGAACAATTTCATTTACTCCTTACTTAGAGAAAACAAATACACTTCTCAGAGAATATCAGTGACCTTTGGGGGCTCCAATATCCCTGCTTTAATTTTGATCTTGTGTTCACAGCAGAAGGTCTGTTTAATATTTAAAATTTGCTAGTGACTTGTTTTGAACATTCAAATGGGATTTCGTTTCAGAGTCAGCTCTGCCATCTGTCAGTACAGGAATGATACTTGTTCTTCTATTCTCTCCTCTAAGGTCTTTTGGGAAGGGGCCTATTTAAATAGAAGAACTCCAGGGGCATTTTATCCAAGGAGCAGGAGGGAGAGCTGCTTGGGAATACATTAATAAGTAGTGAGTTATTGGCTCTGAAATCTTATAAGTGCCCTATAGAGCTGGCGTGATTTCAGCTCAAGGAAGAGACTTTTTATTTTCTCTGCAATGCTTTCCAGGGTGAGGAGCCAATTCCTTCCCTCACCCTGCACCCCAGTAGAGCCAATAACTATGATTCTAAAAGGAGGAAGAATGCCCAGATCTGCTACAAAGGCCATGGACTTAGAGAGGAGGATTGGCTCATAAAAATAAGCTCAACAAAGGCAAACTTACCAGCTAATTCTGTCATGCCCTTAATGTGCTGGGAGACCACCTGTTTTAAAAGAAGAAGCTCAGTCCTTAGAAGGGTTTGTGGGAAGCATCAAGAAGTCACATTTGTTTTAGTATCTAATAAATGATTCTGGCTTCAGCATTTTTAGACATGAGAGTTTGAAATGAATCTCTTGGATTTAATTTTCATGAAAGGCTGGTCCTTCTGCTCCGTAGGCTAGAAATGACTATGCCTTTGGGAACACCAGGTACCGAGGTTAGATCTTTACAAATAAACAGACATTTTAATTAAAAATCTCAACAACATCAACTTTCTTTAGTAGGTAATTATGGTATCATGTTTTTCTATTGCTTCATATATAGATATATTACTTTTCTTTGTATCCCCAGAGCTTAGCACACTGATTTGTGCAAATAAGATGCTTAATAAATGTTTCTCTTCTAGCTACTTATATCACCATCTATGACTTCATACAACCTATCTTCATTGCTTAGAATGCTTTTCTTCCTCATTGCTGTGAGCTCCACTATCTGCCTTCAAGTCAGCTCATTTCCTATGTGAAGTCTTTCCTAATTCCCTCAAATCTTTAGTTTCCCACCCCCAAATTATTTTGTATATATTTTGCCTTTGTTTAGACTTGTTTCTTTTAAGGGGAATGTAAAGTCTCACTGAATTGAATTCTCTAGTACTTTAAGGTTGATGAAACATTTTCCTTAGAAGCATTATGGAGTAAGTAGTGCAAGTATTATCCCCTTTTATCGAATGAGGAACCTGAATCTGGAAGAAGTTAAGTGAATTGTTCATTGTGTCACAGATAGTTGTGCCAGAACCAGAATTTGAACCTAGATCTCTTGCTTATAATTCTGGTAGGTTTTAAAAAAAGTCAGCCCATATCTTTGCTGATTTTCATTTGTGATGGGATCTGAATAGCTATTTGCTTTTATTTGTCTGATACAAAGGAGCTAGTTGAAGCTGATGATTGTCAAAATGAAAAAGGTGGTTGTTGAATACTGTCTACTTACAGACAACATGTATTATAAAATAGATTTTATACACATATATATTAACAACAACTCTGAACAATAATCCAATGGGAAATGTTCTGTTACATAAATTCATCTGCTAATTGATTTGTTTTAAAGTTGTAGTTTTCCATAAATACAAATGATGCTCAGCTTCCAATACCTAAAACAATCTCCTCAGAGACCTTTTAAACCCCTAATGCAACTTAGATATTGTGTATTACAATGAAAACTGTAGACAGAACACTGTTTCAGAACTAGTCACTGAACAAAATTGAAATAAAAATAGTATTGACTAAGAAAGCATTTGAAATATTTAGAATGAGAGTGCTTAAGGTATAGAAGATAAAAAATTTTCTAGAGATTCTGAAGAAGACTTCTAGGATCTTTCAAGGGGATTAGAGATTGATTGAACCTCTTCCTTTGAGGGTACTTTTCTAAAATGGTCCTAAGAATGTTTTGACAGTTGCCTTCAATTTCTTGAGATTTTTATAGCTCTTCCTAGAGAGGAGGAGGCAGCCAGAGGGAGAGAGTAGGAGGGAGAATTGTAGATTTTTTTTCCTGTGGCAAGTGAACCAGAGCTAGAAAAGAAAGTGGAAAGAGGAAGGGGGTTAAGGAGGGAAAGGGAGGGAGAAAAGGAGAGTGAGTGAGAGAGTGAGCGAGAGAGAGAGAGAGAGAGAGAGAGAGAGAGAGAGAGAGAGAGAGAGAGAGAGAGAGAGAGAAATTAACTGAGTGGGTGAAAGAAAGACAAAATAGTTGGGAGTCTTGTATGTGCTTAATTTCCTTAATAATTAATGAATAAGGGGGGAAATATGGCAGTATGGTGGAGAGAGATGTCATAGCACACAATTTCCTAAGGCAGTCACCATTGTTCTATGATAATTTCATTACTAAATCATTTAAAGTTGGGGAGCTGAGGCCTCAGGCTGATGGAAAGGAGGTGACTATTTGTTAAGAATGAATGTAAGTAGAGATATGGCTCTGAATTTTTGTGACTTGAATAAGAACCATAAACTGTTACAAAGCAGTACAGAGCTGGTGTGGGCACATTGGTGGGGAGGAGGACGACATTAAGGAGAGGGTAAATCTGATCCCAGGGTAAAACTTGGGGGCATTTCTATTTTAATTAATTTTGCTAAGTAGTTGCTAATCTCTTTTGGTTCTATATGCTGAAGGACTTCAAATCCCCCAAATTTGTCTCCTTGCTCATAATTCTAGTTCCCTAGTCCTAGTTATAGTTTTGTCTGTAAATCTGTTCTTTATAACTTGTGGAATGCTTGTATATACATAACTGACTTTTTTTTCCTTCATGGAAGTGAAGTACTTGTGGGAGGAAACATACTAGTCCAGTTAATGGAAGTATCTTCATACTGTGAAAAATATGCCATCTCTCTAATAATAGAAGTATAAGATTTTCACATAGCTACAGAAGCACAAATGACTTAGAAAAATTACAAAGAATCAGAGAAATATGTATAAGGGCAATATTCTCTCTTGAGAGCTATGCTATTAGCCAATGGATTTTTAAAAATGGAAGCAGAATTTAAAAGGCACAAATCTATGAAAGAAACCTTATAAAGTCAATTTTACAAGGCATATTAAAAATCATTTTAGTTAAACTGGTCATCTATCAGCATTTGCTTCATTTTCCTAGGAGGAAAAGGAAAGCAATAGCTTTGAAGTACTAGGTGGCATGGGTGTTACAGGGCTAGGGACTGTGTAATTGGAAATCTGTTACCCTAAAAACTGCATTTCCCGGGAGCCCACTGACTTTCTGTTGTTACATACTTCCTGTAGACAGGGGATAAAATTCAGTAAGCGTTCCTGGTCTGTCTCTTTCCTTCCTGTTTATGAATGTGGTGGTAAGCGGGGATTTTAAACAGGCTGATTAGCCATGGGCAACTGGCTTTTTATTTTGTTACCTTTTTATTCCTTTACTTCTAATGATCATTAATTAATCTCCTAAAGTATAATATTTTTATTATTGAACATTAATTTTAATTTTTACAGGACCTACTCAGAACTATAATCAGGATGCCTGGCAGAATGAGAGAGGGAGTTGGTATTTATAAGTACCTAGTTTCAGAAATCAATAGTACAGTTGAAAGAGCACTAGATATTGAATCTGAAGTGATGAGTTTGAATTCTAGCTCTGCTATATCTTACCAGGAACAACGTATTTGCTTTCTTTGGGCCTCAGTTTCTTTATACATACAATGAGGCTCTTAGATTTGAGCAGGATCTTACTGGAGACTATGTGAATTTGTTTTTAAAAAATATTTTTTATGACTATATGCCAATAAGTTGGTTTCCTTTGTAGTTCTATGGATTTGTATGCATTTAAAAACATGATTCTAGAAAGGGGTCTATAGACTTTACTATGCTACCCAAGAGGACCAAGATATGAAATGTTTTAAAAGCCCTTTACTAGATGATCCCCAAGCTCCTTTTTTGAAGTCCCGTAACCTTACCTACCTTCAGATTAGGTAAGAAGGATGGTTTAATGGCCTACATGGTTTAATCCTAGAGTTATATACTTAGTAACCACCACCACCAAAAAACATTTTACTAAGCAAATACATAAAAAAGATTATGTGCAAAACTACAAACTCCATTGTAGGGGTTCAGTTTTAATGAATCATGAATATGTTAAAGATGTATTCAAAAACTGACTGTAATGAGCAAAGTGCTCATGGATCAGACTTATGGATGTATTTCTTATATTTCACATGATTGATTTCTAAATCCTTAAATTGGTTGGGTCTTAAATTTTGTGGAACTTAAAAATCAAGCCTTTGCTGTGATCTGCAATCTGAAAGCTTGCAGACCAGTTCTACAGGTCCTTTGTAATGCCAAAGGCATAACTCCACATCTGAATGAGATGGTGCTAATGTTCTGGAGGAAGAAGGACTTTCAAATGAGCTTCTCATCTGGACACTGGCTGTACCATTGTCTTGATATCTGTTTCTTTATCTTGTAATTGTTTGCCAATATTATGCTAATATTTGTCATGCCACCTGTTTGATTGATATCCTGGAACTTCCATTGCAACTTTCCTTAATAAAGGCAGTTCAGCTCAGTCACTCTCTCTGACCAACTGAGGAGAAGCTGACAGGCTGACCTGATGACAGTGTTTCTTGTTTCTCTGATCCTTCTATGTCTCATTCTCTAAGCTTAACCCATTACTTTCCAGCTTCTCAGCCTTCCTTCACAGGTGATTCAAACCCATGTGAGAATTGTGTGAGCTGGCCTGAGCCATGCCATATTGTTTACAACTTGTTAAAATATATAAATCATATATGTATGAGATAATGATTAAAAATCTCAATTTAAAATAATTTGTTAATTGACCAGTCAAGACATCCTAATTGTAGTCAAATATCCAAACATTATTTCTGGGAGATTATTCTTCAGTCCCTCCCTTGGACATCATAAGACATCTTTAATTGGTGATAACTAATTAAGAGGTGGTCCATCAGACCCTCAATCCTTCCCCAAACTGACAGATGAGGATTCACACATTGGCAGGAAAGCTATTATTATGGCACATTCCTTGTCAGCTCAAGTCTGTGAAAGAGCTATATTCCTCAGGACAAAAAAGATCGCAAAATCAATAAACTGAATGGAGAACTGACTCAGGAATTCTCCCTAATATAGTCTTTATAATCCAGGATCCTGATATAAAAATGAGGCAATATACAAAAAAATTAATTCTCACAGTGCTAATATAAACACCCTCTTCTTTTGAGTTCTCTTTGGATTTGTTTTAGTTGGATACTTTTTTGTCTTGATTTTGTGGCTGGCTGTTTTTATTTAACTGTAATCATGGTATATAATCCATTATTTCCTTTATATTTCTAAAATTTGTCATTTCAACAACACAATATAATCCATTACATTCAAATATCACAATTTCAGTCATTTCTCCTATTCATTGCATTTGTCTTATTTCTAGTTATTTTGTCATAACAAATAAAGCTTACATAAATATTTTCATATACACATAGCTTTTTAATCCTTTCACTTATGCTCTTAGAGTCTAACCCTAGTAATGGGATCTCTAGGTCAATGAAGATGGATAGCTTTACAGTGTTTACTGTATATTTTCATCTTGTTTTCTAAAAAAAAAAATAAATTCAGAGCCACTCCAGCAATGTAATATTAGACCTGTTTCTCCATGTTCCTCTTAGCATTTAATTTGATTACTTTAGCCCATCTGGTTCTCAATTAACATATGTTATTGGGACTATAATTAGCCAGATATGTCCTTAAGCAGCAGAAACAATTTGTTGCCAAGACCATATTCTTTCTAAAACCAAGTCTTTCCAGTTTGGTCATGCCCAGTGGAACTTTTTTTTTTTTTCAGTAATACAACCCTCAGGCATACAGGATTACCTTCATAGTAGGATGAGGATTAAAATAAGACTTTTGCAGAATATTTATGCTGTCCAAGGCATTGCTGTCCCACCAGAAACTATGTTTGGATTTATATGTGCACTTAGGCTTAGAGCTACTACTAACTTTGTGCAGGTGTGTTGGAGGCTCTCTAAAAATCTATCATATTTAACATATCTAAGGTTCTATTCATCTCTCTACTTTCTTTCTTTTTTTTTTTTAGTTAGATTTATCTAGTTCTTAGAGGGGAAAATTAAAATCTGTCTCTATTATTATTTTGTTTTCTCTTTCCATCTGTATCTCATTTAGTGTTTCCTTTAAAAATCTGGGTGCTATAATACTTGGTGCATATAGATCCAATTCAGCTAGGATATTGAGTACATGATGGGGGAGGCAGGAGTGATAAGAAATGTCTAAAATGGTCATTGATCTAGCTGGTTTTGTTTTTCTTTGATATAAGGGGAGACTTATTGTTAGGAGGTGGAGGTGGGTTGTAAGCACTGTAAAACGAGAAAAGGCATGGATATAACTTATTTAAAAAAAGATGGCGAGGGAAAGTATGGAAAGCTAGTCTGGAGCTAGATAGTATATGGTTGTAAGTGGCAGGTTGAAGAGTTTGTATTTTATCCCTGAGGCAATAGCCTAGCTAGTTACTAGCTGTAATGTAGTATTGATCTTTTCCGATTCAATTGATCCATTTCTGTTCTGAGGGATAAATAAGGTTTGAAAAATTACCCTCAGCTCCTACTTGCAGAGCATCATAATCCAGACTTGTCTGCTGGATTTTTTTGTTTCAATTGGATGGGACCTGTTAGGGTTTTGTCTTTATGATTCTCTCTTAAGTACCTTAAAACAATTGCTCCCTTTCCTTTAATGTTTATGACTTCTGCAGGAAGTGTGAATGAAATAAAAGATTAGAAGACATTATAATCATATCATAAACTGAATATCCATGAAGCAGTTTTAGCTTAACAAACATGCTGCCGATTTGGTGTCCCAGGTAAAATGGCTAAATGCTCTGAATTTTTGTTCTTTTCCAAATTATTCTTCCATTTTAGATATTTCCATTCATATTCTTTCCCTTTTCCCTTCTCTTTTCTGCTGCAGTCATTTAAAAAATTCTAGTCATTCAATTCTCCATTTCCAAGATAAATTCTCTTTTAGCTTTAACATTCTGTGTATATTTAAGTCTATGGGTCTGTAATGACAAAGATATAACAAACCAACTACTTGGTAATAAATAATGTTATTAAAGCATTCAATTAACTGATAATGTGGAAAATGCTGAGTTTCAAGATAAATGTAGAATTTTCTCCATTAATTTTGGCATTTCAAGTACATTTGGTCTTTCCTCATCATCTGAAGGGGTGTGATGACTTGGTAATATGATTAAAACAGATCTAGCAATGTTAATATTAGGAAAAAAAAACATTAGATTTAGAATTAGAGGAACTAGGTTCAAATCTTGGCTTTCCCATATAGGTGACCTTAGATAAACTTTTTAAGCTTTGGGCTCCAGTTTACTCATTTGACTTCTCTAGTTTCTTTCCATTCTAAATCTTTGATAATACATCTATTTTCATATAAGACCTAGGAAAGATGTTTTAAAAACAGGTCATGTTTATGTAACCCCAAAACAACTTGGGAAAAAATGGCAAAAACTATTTTTGTCATCATGATGACTTAAGCAAACTGGGTTTATTGAATGGAATTTTGACTTTTTAGTTTCTTGTTTTGGCACTGATACTAAATTCCACCTACAATTTGGAAGAAGAAATATTATCTAATTATGAATCTTGTTTCTATACTAATGCTTAGACTAATAGTTGAAAAATAAAAAAAAATTCAGATTGTATTTTGACCCCAATTAATCTCCCTATCCTATTAAATGAAGAGACCTGGGGAAGTTCAAAGCTCCTAGTCCTTTGGGCAGAGTAAGACAAACAATAATGGCCCAAAGTCCCTTTTCCCACCAGTAAGGAGTCTGAATATCAACTAACTGCCAATTCTCCAGGGGTCTTCCTTCTCCCCACAAGCATGAATCAGTGTGAGTCCTCAGGTCCAGGTTCCTTGCTCCATTCCCTCCTTGACTGTTTCCACTAGACCTGGATAAGATAAGAACCCTGTAAGAACTTATTTGGCTTTGCTGTGGGGCTGCCCCCTTCCCTCTGGGGATTTATGGATGTGTGTAATTCTACCAGGGATCTAGTAGAGTGGACCTAATTTCATCATTGTCCTTGACCATTCTTTATATTGTTTGTCCCCTCAATAAAGCTGGCTTCCCTTACAGTCATGTTATATGCTCTATACTATTGTTCCATAAATGCACTAGACTATTGGTATCCTGAACCTTTCTAAATCTTTCTTGAGACAGGCAGCCAGCTAGTTCTCTTATCAAAAATTGGTTTGTCTGATTGTGGTACTACACAGAGTTGATTTGTTTCATGTTGTCTAAGTTATTTATGCATAGTCTCTTAAACACATACTATATAATAGGTTTATGCAAGTTTGGGGAGAATCCACTGGCCTTAGTGAGAGTCCTATCCCCCGAAGTGGTTCAGAATATTTAGAAATAGAAGAAATTAGTCTAAAATGGAGGGGAGGAGACAAGGTCAGTCCCCAATGTTTACTTGTTAGGTTGGCTGATGTTTTAATGGTTCATCAGAGGCTTAAGGAACTTAAAAATGTTAATTGAATTACAAGCAAATAAAGTAAATCATTCAATATTTCTTGACTGAAAAGAACTCATTACCTACTCTTAAAGACTCATTTATAATTGAATCTCATTACAAGGGCAGTGCCATTTACTAGAAGTATATAGGCAAGATTTGTCATTGGCCTTTTGTTGCAAAATAAATTTAAAGTCTTAATATAAACCAGGAGAACTATTGAAAACTTGTTAAGGGTTGTAAAGGCTATGGAGGTTGAGCTAGTTAGGCCTTAGTTATTTGCTAAGGACTATTGAAAACACTCTCTTTACAGGTATTACAATGAAAACAAGTTTATCAAAAAGGAATATCTTAAATGGAATTTTAGAGTGAGATGTTTTGATCTTAAAAGGTATGATTGGTCTTTAAGTACTTTAAAAGGTGGGATATATGACCATACAAGAATTCCCCAATTCAGTGGCCCATGGAATAATCAATCCAATATTATCTTCTTTCATTTGCAAAGAAGGCTTAGGGATAACTCCAAATCAAATTTGCTTTGAAAAATATTTACTGCTTATTAATTTAATGAAAACAATCTAATATTTAACTAGTATATGCCTCCATACACTAATTTTATTCCAATTATAAGCTATGTATCCAGAGAGAGATGAGATGGTATCCAATCAGAAGACAATGCTAATAAATAATTTTGATTACACTAAATTAAAAAAGGTTTTGTACAAACAAAAACAATACAACCAAAATTAGAAGAGAAGCAACAAATTGGGAAAATATTTATAACAAAAACCTCTGATAAAGGTCTAATTACTCAAATTTATAAGGAACTAAAGCAATTGTACAAAAAATCAAGCCATTCCCCAACTAATAAATGGGCAAGGGACATGAACAGGCAATTTTCAGATAAAGAAATCAAAACTATCAATAAGAACATGAAAAAGTGTTCTAAATCTCTTATAATCAGAGAAATGCAAATCAAAGCAACTCTGAGGTATCACCTCACATATAGCAGATTGGCTAACATGACAACAAAGGAAAGTAATAAATGTTGGAGGGGATTTGGGCAAAATTGGGACATTAATGCATTGCTGATGAAGTTGTGAATTGATCCAGCCATTCTGGAGGGCATTTTGGAACTATGCCCAAAGGGTGCTAAAAGACAGTCTGCCCTTTGACTTGGTCATACCACTGCTGGGTTTATACCCCAAAGAGATAATAAGGAAAAAGACTTGTACAAGAATATTCATAGCTGTGCTCTTTGTAGTGGTAAAAAATTGGAAAATGAGGGGATGCCCTTCAATTGGGGAATGGTTGAATAAATTGTGGTATATGTTGGTGATGGAATACTATTGTGCTAAAAGGAATGATGAACTGGAGGAATTCCATGGGAACTGGAATGACCTCTAGGAATTGATGCAGAGTGAAAGGAAGAGAACCAGGAGAACATTATACACAGAGACTGATAAACTGTGGTACAATGGAATGTAGTCTACTAGCAGCAATGCAATGATCCAGGACAATTCTGAGGGACTTATGAGAAAGAATGCTATCCACATCCAGAGAAAGAACTGTGGAGTAGAAACACAGAAGGAAAACAACTACTTGATCATGTTGGTTTGATGGGGATAGGACTGGGAATGCAGACTCTAAATGATCACTCTAGTACAAATATTAATATGGAAATAAGTCTTGATCAATGACACGTAAAACCCAGTGGAAATGCTTGTTGGCTATGGGAGGAGGTAGGAGGAGGGGAGGGAAAGAACATGAATCATGTAACCATGGAAAATATTCTAAATTAATTAAATAAAATGTTTCTAAAAAAAAAAGACAATGCTAGCAAAATCCAGTCTTGTCAGTCACCAACTAATGGTGAAGAAAACAATTCTACAGGCCAGAAACATTTGCTATATTGATTGGCCTATATCAAATCAACTTACTTGACTCTTAAAACTCCTAATTCCAAATGAAAATCACCACTATGATACAATCCAAAAGATTGTTCTTTGTGCTGACATATTCCTGAAAAGGACCACAATAGTTTCTGAGTGTAAGAAACACTGATTGGGCTACCTTGCAATGAATACTAGGTCCACAAGATAAACTGTTAGTCTTTCCAACTAGATTGCTTTTGTAAAGGGCAAATAGATGCTTCACTAATGCACAAATGCATCTTCCTTCCAGTGACTCCAAAGAAAAGTAATTCATCATTTTGTAAAGGGTATATTAGGTAAAGTTGTTTTATGCTGTCTAGTTTTCCTCTTGGGTCTAGGGTAGGTCAGAAAAGAGAAGTAGCTGACAAGATATTTGACTGCTGGCATCTTTCGCCTAGGATGGCCAAAGTCTAGGGAATATTTACTGTAAGAGACATTTCTAATAGACAGAACTCTGAAACAACTACTTCCACAAACCTCTTTCTTTTCACTGATAATAAATTAAAGAATGACCTAGCCCAGACAATAAATTGGCTTCCTGAATTGTCTCTTTAGTGGGTAACAGAGATAACCTCATTGTGCCTGACATAATTTCAACTAGCAAAAAGAAAACAAATGCTAGATCACTTAACTATAAACTTAGAGATATCCATCCTACTCTCCATTATGACAAATCCTATGTGACCTTAGTCAAGTTGCCTAACTTCTCTGGCCTCAATTTCCTTATCTGAAAAACAAGGGGGCTGGATTAGATGACTATCATAACCAGTAATATTTCTTTCAGCTAGAACCTTATATAATTTTAAAGGGATAAGAGATTTAGCATGAGTCTTAAAATGCACAGATAAATAAATAAAATAAAATAGAGCTGGAGTAAGTAAGCAGAAATTTCTAGATTTTTTTCTTTTACCTTTGGGTCATGTATCCCAGAGAGCTCTTCATAGATTTTCTCTCCAACCATGACAGCAGCCAGATTTGCTGTGTATGTGGAAAGGCAAAACAAACAGAAAATAGCCCAGAGATTCATTAAAAACCTTCCAGTCCAGCATTTGGGAGGTTTGATGGCCACAGTTCTGCCAAACAGGATAGCATAGCAGACATTCAAGGCTGAAGAGAAGGAGAAGACTTTACTCCTATTCCGCCCTTTGGGAGTCATTCCAAAAGGACTTTTCCATTCATATAGAGTAAGGAATATGGCGGTAATGTGGAGAGCCACAAATATCCCCAGCCACATTGTCCAGTGGAGTGGCCACATGAAGGCTCCAATAGGAGCTGCTGTGTCTCGGGTTCTCACTAAGATGCCCAAGCTGGTGGAAAAGAAGGGGCTGGTGAAATCAATCACCTGACTTCGAGCAGTGTTTATGCTAAAGGAAGTGACTGCCATGTGTGCTGTCCCACTTAAGAGGTCACCAACTAGCCCGGTCCAGTGGCCATTTTTCCAGGCTCCATATTTTCCATCTCCAACAATGTAGAGGTCAAAGTCAAAGTTCAGGTCTTCTGCCAGCTTTTCCAAAAGATCAATGCAGTAGCCATAGCAACACTTCTTATATTTAATGGGCACTGTATCATTATCACCCTGGAGGCTTTCAAAAAGGCCATCCAATATGGAGGAGTTGTTTGTCAGTGGGTCCAGGCAGAGCTGACCAGCAGGGCACAGACCATCATCATCCACCTGGCGTGTAAAGACAAATGGGTGCTCAATCAGGGTGACCACTCTTAGGTGTAGCCGGGCTGGGTGTTGAAAGTTGGTTCTGTGCCTTTGGGCTTGTTCTGGCCATATTCCGTAGTCCATGACTATCTTCCCTCCCTGCCAACTGCCTAGGCGGGTCCACATTGGCTTCCCTACTGGGTCATGCTGTAGATTCCAGATGAAAAAGTTGTTTTCAGAGCTTAGGATGGTGGATTCTTTCACTTTGATGGAACCACTGAGACCCCTGAAAGTAGTGTTGGCTAGAAACCTGTCAAAGAGAAGCAGAGGCAAGAAATCAAGAAGACAGATGAGACATTAGGTGATAAACATTAGTCTTGCTTTTCAGAAGGGGAAGTAGATAATGTTTGCCTACATCCTGAAATTTAATTTTATTTAAAAAAAGAAAGTTAATTGCATCAGAAAGGTCTATAGTAATCCTACCTAAATGAAAACAATTAATTTGATTGAGAGAAGGAACTAACAACCTCAGGTTCTTACACTATTTTCTTTGGAACTGCAGTTTATCAATTGATTTTATTTCTATACCCTGGATCCCCAATGAACTGAAGTGCTAATTACTCTCTCTTTTTTAATAGTACCAATTAGCAGCTTTTCCAGAGCTGGAGACTAGGCATATTTAAACTATAACATATTGATGCTCATTCTCCTATGCAAGTAGACCATATATGCATGGGTGGGATAATACTTGCCATCACAATAGATGTCATTTGGGCCGATCACCTAGCACGCTTAAAAGTAATACTGTAAATTAAATAATCTTTAAGCTTAACAATTATTTATACTGTATATCCATCTATCAATCTCTGTTTTTCTCTTTGTCTTTGTTTCTGTGCCTGCCCACTCATCTATTTGTTTTTCAGTCTCTTTATATGTGAAAAGTAGAGATTATTTAAATTATTTACCTTATAGAATCATTGTAAGGGAAGCATTTAGTGAGCCATTAAAACCATAGAAATGTGGACTATTATTATGAAACCAATTAGAGTAGCACATTGGATGACTTCCAAAGATGATAAATAGACTCATATTTCTAGAAGGGCATCAGACCTTATGCTCCCTCAAATATGCTTTAGGAACTATATTTTAGTTCAAGTTATAGGAGCAACATCTGCCTAGGAACCAAAGAAAATGTTCAGTTGAATATTTCCTTCTTCAGACTGGCCAACTAATGCTTTCTCTTTATGTGTCTTGACACCAGAAAAATAAAGATGTGATGATTATTGGTCATAACCTTCATCTTGCCTAAATTGGTATAAATAAAATAAATAGGTGATCCCTTGCAATAGTTAAACATATTTGTAGTTTATTGAATAGAGCTCTAGCTTCTCCTCTACTTTAAATCCAAAAAAAAAAAAAAGAATCATAATGAAGGTAGTTCCTTGACTTCCTTATTCATTTCTTCAATAATTCAATTTAACTCCAAAGGCATTTATTAATTACCTACTTTGTGCTAGTTGAAGACACAGTTCTTTATTCTCAAGGAACTTATGTTCTATAATAATTAAGTTCAATTCCAAAAGTATTTAATAACCACCTACTTTGTATTACTTTAGGACAATGGTTCTTGTTTTGAAGAAGCTTACATTCTACTGGGGAGATATAGTATCTATATATTTATATACATATGTCGTTACAAAGTAACATGGTGGCTGGGGAAAGGGAGAGCATTAACAACTGGTGGTAAAAGGAAAGTGATGCATTGAGACTTAAAGGAAATCCAGGGTTCTAAGAAGCAAAGGGGGCGGGGAAGAGGCAGTGCAATCCAGAAGCCCAGAAGTAAATGACAGAACATCATGTGTGAGCAGAGTGAGTTGATCAGTTTGGCTGGAATGTTGAAATATCTGAAAGGAAGTAATGCAAAAGAAATGCAAAAATAAGTCTAGATGAAGCAAAGGGATTTAAATTCTAAATAAAAGCCCTTACAATTTTTCCTGGAAGCAAACTGATTAAATTAAACCCAATAGCTTTTATTAAGTGTCTTCTAGCTCCTGGTACTGTATTATGGGCCAGGAATACACAGAAACAGCCCTTTCCCCTTGAATAATTTACAATCTATTGGAGGTAGTAGGGAGCAATTGAAGCTTTTTGAGCAAGACAATGACAGGAAAGAATAATTATCTTGGTAGCTATCTAGGATACACTTGGGAGCAAAGAGACTGGAAACAGAGAATCCTTTTTTTTTTTTTAGAATGTTTCTGTTTGAGGTAAGAAAGAGTTGGAGAACTATGAGAGGCAACATGGTGGCAAGAAAGAAAATGTATGGTGAAAAAATGTGTTTAATTGGGGATCGTGAGACCTGGGTTCAAATCTAAATATGTTCATTAATATTTGTGTTAATTTGGCCAAGTCACTTTAGTTCTCTTGGTTTTAATTGCCTATTTTTGAACATAAAATAGTTGAATTTCATGATTTCTGAGGTTCCTTCCAGCTTGAAATCTATTATCCTATAAACCAAGCCAGCTGGTTGTGCTGGGCATATAATAAAAGCTTATTTTGATTTAATAGATATTTATAAGTGAAAGGGTGAAATATCCTTCAACCTCTTAGAGGCAGCTAGGTGGCACACTTGGTAGAGTGTTGGTCTTTGAGCAGGCATGTGATGGTAAATATTTAACAACTGGCTCTCTGCCAGAAAAAGCAAACCAACACACTGTAATGCTTAATTTGCTTTGTTAATATCCTCTCCATGATTTTATTAAGTCTAAATAAACAACCAAGCAATAAGCAAAGCCCTGATTTGTAAGGTTTGATAATTTCCTAGGTGAAAAGTCTTTCATTGAAAATTTAGTAATTGATCAAGAGCCAATTCAAGCTTTCTCCAGCACATACTTGTCTTGGAGTCAGAAAGAACTCAGGTTCAAATCTTGACTCCTATACTTATCATATGTGAGATCTTGGAAAAGTTACTTAACCGCTCTGTCTTAATTTCCTCACCTATAAAAATAGGGATAATAAGAGCGCCCACTTTAGAGGGTTGATATGAATGCTGAATGAGATAATATGTCTGAAGGGATTCCTAAACCTTAAGGCACTATACCATATCAGTTATAATAATATTATTATTAGTTATTATTGTACATCATACCATTTTATATGTAATATATAAATATGATATAAATTATATTATAGTTATTACTATATATTAATATAGAATATCTTTAAATTCAAGATTCTAACAAGGCTGATTCCTCATCTAATACTGGTTGGTCTATAAGGTACAGATTCAGACAGTTAGTAAACAGCTTTGCTCTCCAGGAAAGAAAATAGAAATATATAAAATGTCTGAAGAATGTGCTAATCTTCATTAGAGATGAAGCAGTAAATTCTGCTTTGAAGATTAGCAGCAAGGAAGACTCAGGCTCCTACTTCACTAAATACCCTGAGTGTGTTTATTTGGGGAGATTGTATGTAATGGTAATTATTCATGCTAGTACTCCCCAGTGGTCATGGATTACTTAAACTGCATGTTATTTTGCTATAAATAATGAAGTCTTAGGCATCTAAAACCTCACAATAGCTTTCTGCTTCTTTAGAGAAGTAGGGAACCAAATAATTAAAATGTGCAGATTAATCAATTGATAATTAGCCAGGCTCTTCTTCAGAGAGAGAAGACTTTAGCTGTGCTTTTTGATGAGCAGGTTACTTTTATAACTATTTCCTAAAATTCACTTTCTGCAACAAACTGAAGAATAAAATTGTTAGTACAAGAAGGGGTTATACAATTTAGGTCCTTTAAGTGCCCCGCAAAGTAGACAAATGTATAAACTCTGGATATTCTTCTTTACTCTTTGGTTCTTGTGTGGGTCCCATAAAGGGTATCTATACCATCCTCTTGCTTAAATTTATACCTTTAACTTTCAGCTGGAGGAGCCCCTTTAAAAATGTGTGGAGGAAGCTCTGCTATCTCATTCTAAGTGCAGTGGTTAGAGTACTGGATGTGAAATAAGGAATGTATGAATTAAAATCTTGCCTCAGACACTTAGCTGTGTGACTCTGGGCAAGTCCTTTAACTTCACTCAACCTCAATTTTCTGATCTATAAAATGAGATAATAAAAGCATTTACCTTAAAGAGTTATTACGAGGATCAGTTGAAATGACCCATGTAAAGCTTTTTGCAAAACTCATAGCACTACATAAATGGTATTTATTATTATTATTATTTGTCTTTTGCATGAAAGCCCTGGGGATACAAAGACAAGAAGAAGTCCTTACTCTCAAAGATCTTGTGTTCTAATGCAGAAGATAATAGATAAATAAAAAAATATGCCACTTAAGTATGAAGAGAATAAACATAAATGAATCCAATAGTTAAATATATGACAGTTTGGGAGAGAGAGCACAGAGTTGGGGAGATCAGAAAAGGCTTCATGTAGAAGGTGATGTTCGAGCCGCAGCTTGAAAGAAAAATATTCCGTAAGGCAATTTTAAGGAAGGAGCATTTGCAGATTGGCAGCATAGCTAGTGCAAATGCACAGAGATGGGAGAGGTGGAAGGTCATATGGGAGGAATGGAGAAAGGCCAATTTGGCTGGATTACAGAGAGCAGGAGGGAGGCTAATGTCCTATGAGACTGGAAAGATAGGTTGGGGTCAGATTGTGAAGAGCTTTAAAAGCTAAACAGAGTTTTGTATTTTATTCTAATAGACACTGGAGTTCATTGAGTTGGGGGAATGACATGGCCAGAACTATCTTTAAAGAAAATCATTGCCAACAGTGTGGAAGATGGACTGGAGAAATGTGAGTTAGGAAGGATAGGAGATTATAATAATAACTCCCATTAGAAGCGATAAAGGCTTGAATTAAAGTGAGAGAGAAGTCTATGATCCTTTAAGTACAGAGAAGAGGTCAGATGCAAAAGATGTGTAGGTAGAAATGACAAAATTTGGCAACTGATTTTTAGGAGACCAAGAAGTAGAGTTTTTATAGGTAGATGGGAGAATCAGAAGTAGTCGTTTTCCAAAAATGTAGAGAAGAGAGATTATCTAGGCAGAGAGGGTAATAAATCATATCAAATACAGCTGATAGGTGAAGTAGGATGATGACTGATTGGGTTTGGGGGCAGCTTGGTAGATAGAGCACCAGGCATGGAGTCAGGAGGACCTGGCTTCAAATATGACCTCAGACACTTAGCTATGTGATTCTGGGATGGTATCTATTGTAGGGGTTTTGAAAAAAGGTTAATTGGATTTGGCAATTAAGAGATCAAAGGCAACTTCACAGAGAGCAGTTTCAGTAGGTCAGAACCTAGATTTCAATGTGTTGAGACATGAATGAGAGGAAAGGAAGTGTTGGCAATAAACAGATGGATTTTTCCTAGGAATTTGGCTAAGAATGAGAGAAGATGCAGAATAATAGCTTGAGAGGATGATAGAATCCAGTGAAAGTTTTTTTTTAAGGGTAGAGGAAATTTGAGCATATTTGAAAGTAGGGAATACTGGATAGGGAGAAGTTGAAGATAAGAGAGAGGGAACAATTAGGGTTGCAAACTTCTGGAGAAGACAAAAGAGGATAGGATCAAGCACATATGTCAAGAGTTGGACCTTGGCAAGGCAAAGTGTCACTTCATTATTAGAGCCTTCAGGAAAAGAAGAGAAAATGGGAAATGGTATTAAAGGGTTTTTAAGATGAATAGAATGAGAACTTCTTGAGTGAAGATAATGTTTGCAATAATTTCTTAGTGGAATGAGATATGGTATCAACTAAAGCAGAATAAAAGAATACCCTTGTTTTAATGAAAGCCCAGTTGAAATTGAGTAACATATTTACATGATTTCCCCTAGCTTCATTCAGGAGCATAAGGGTCTCACTCTTGGGATTGGTTACTCTAGGCCAGTTCATTATTTCATGTGGAGTCTGAGCCATGCATATGTCATTTCTAGGTTGTTTCATTCTCTAGACTTTCCCCACAACTTCCAGATTTCTAGTTCTTTATATGTTGTCTTTTTCCATATGGATTTTTAAGTTTCTCAAGGATCTTGTTCCCTTGCATTTGTATCCCAAGCAATTAGCATTGTGAATAGTGATGAGCTCTCTCTCTCTCTCTCTCTCTCTCTCTCTCTCTCTCTCTCTCTCTCCATTTGTCTATCTGTCTGTCTTTCTGTCTTTCTCAGAGCAAGATTTTGATCTGAGAAGGGACTGAGAAGCAGAGGAATTGGAAGTTTTAATGTTGGCAAAGAATAGGTCTAGGAGTGAGACACATAAGGGGAGTTGGAATAAGTCATGTTTAAGTAAGAAAATGTTACAGTTATTGCTTAAAGAAGTAAATACTTATTGGTAATGATGATCAGGGTGTAAGCATTACTATGTGTAGTTGAGGTATTAGGTCAGATTTAAAGAGAATAAGGAAATGGAAGGTTAGGGTTTGGGAATGCATCGATATGGCTGTGGAAGACCCTTCAGGAGTTAGGGAGGGAAGAAAGACAATGAGGTGTGTGTGTGTGTGTGTGTGTGTGTGTGTGTGTGTGTGTGTGTGTGTGTAGATTTAGTAATGGGAGAGAAATATGAAGGCTATTATATAGCAACTACTATGATTGTAGACTGGCTAAAAATTTTTAGTTGAGTAAACTTTGAAGGGGGCGAGGTTGCTAAGTGATATAAAAGGGATAGTCTAGAAGTGGTAATGGCAGCGGTGGGTGGTGATGGTAAGAGTGAAGGTATAGAATAGCACTAGAGAAGATGACCAAGTATATAGTGTCGACAGGAGGGAGCCAGGGCTCAATACGGGGTAGCAAATGGAAGGAATTTGAAAGAGCCCTACAATGAAGTCAAGTACTATGGAAAGAGGATTCTAGAGGGCAGAGTAGAGAGGATGAGTGGAGTTGGAGAGGGACATTGGTGAGGTGGGTCAAGGCAGATGGGATGAGAGATTTGGGAAGTGGAGGTTGGAATAATTTGCTTTTATATGAGCGATGTTTGAGTAAAAGAGGGATAAGAGGAGAAACAGGATTTTGAAAGATTGTTAATCATAAGATTAGCCATGAGAGTTAGAGGAACAATAATGATTTCATTCTTGAAGGGGTGTTGTAGCCAACAAGGGCCAGGTGTGCAGGGCTTTAGTCATTCCAATCTGCTTTCCTGCATGCCTAGGGATGAAGAATAGGGAGAGAATAGTGCTGTAGTTACCAATGGAATCCGTTCCATAGTTTAAAAAGAAAATGATATTCAAGGTATCAATGATTGAAGGACAATCATAACTGTAGTTGACATAATTATTCATCATCAGTATTCATAACATTCAGAAAACTGAATACCTTAAAATTTTTATAGAAGTGGGGACCTACTCCCTTCATCTCTGTGCAGCTGTCATAGAGAATACATTTGAAACAATCATGTCCAAAGGAGCTAATTTAGGTTAGAGTCTCTATAAGGTGCTCTTATTTCATTTTCATCTCAATAGTGGAAAAAATTGTTTCCTTGTGGCTTTCCATCATATTAAAATTTAGTGGACATTCTTATTATATAACAGTGAGATACTATCACTTTAATTACCGTTATATTGAGATGTTGTGCTCAAGATAAAAATGATTCTACATATTTTATAAACATAAGAACAAAAATAAATGTTAGATAAACAAAGGGGTAAAATTTAACATAAATTCTTAGAATTTAAAGTATAATCAAATGAATGAACAAATACAAAATGTGTGTATCTTGTCCCTTTCTAAGTCTACTTGAAGTACTCTTGTCTTTAGTTGTTCTTTAGTTGTTTATATCTATATAGAAATATCAATATAGTGGGAAAGCTAGATGGTGCAGTGGATATAGTGTCTGGCCTAGACACAGGAAGACTTGAGCTCAAATCTGACTTTAGGCACTTACTAGCTGTATGACCCTGGATAAGTCATTTAATCTTGTTTGCCTCAATTTATAGACATAAAGGTGTGTGTGTGTGTGTGTGTGTGTGTGTGTGTGTGTGTGTGTAGTAGGGTTAAGTATCCACCAATGATATGTGCTAAGATCTACTGTGGATGGCTGAAAACATAAATATAATTGAATACCTCCCACCTCAGTTACTGAAAGTGAAACCAAGAATAAGGGGTGCATGTGTGTGTGTGTACACAAATGTGTATATATATATATATATATCTGTATATATCTATATAGCTATGTGTGAATATATTATATAGATATGTGCTAGATTTACTGCAATTATTTTCTGTGAACTGTTTCCCCCCATAATTTCAGACATTCCTTTTTGCTCTGCAAATTCCTTTTGTCTTTTTATTATCAAGCATCAATTTTGTTTTCAATAATTTATTTTATTTTAAAATAAAAATACCTCTTTACCATAGATGAGACAAATAAATCATTCCTTTTCTTACATTTGTTTTTATGATTAAAAAACATATTTAGATATTTGGAACAGAACTATTATTTCATTGGTATGGCCAGTTCCCAATGAAGAAACTCCCTCTAGCAATGTAGATAGAAACTTACTCTATATTTTATAGTACTAGAGAGTTGCTTGATATACTGAGAAGTTAAGTGAGTCTCCTAAGTTGTCAGTCTTTGTCAGAGGCAAGACTTGATCCTTTGTCTTCTAGGTCCCAGACTAAATCTCTATCCATTATACTATTTTGCCATTGGGTCAAAAAACAAAACAAGACAAAACAAAACAAAAACAACCAAGAGTCTCCTGTGATGTATGATTTGAGGCTTGAATCCCAACCCATTTTTTACAATGTGGCTATCTGATTTTCACAGCAGCTCTTATTGGGTAATGATTCTATTTCCCCAGCATCTTTAAAGCCTCTGTTTATTAAATGCTAACTGTTATGGAATTGGTATTGTATTCTGAGATAGTTTCTATTCTATTGATCTATTTCTCTATTCTTCATCCAACATCAGATAGTTTTAATGGCTCCTGCTTTACAATATATTTTGAAACCTAGTTCCCCATTTTCAGTTTTATGTTTCCAGATTTTCTTGCCTGTTTTTCCATATGACTTTGTTTTTCTTCCATCTAACCCTATAAAATTGGCTCCTGATAATTTGTTCAGAATTGTGGAAAATTTATAAATTATTTGGAAAGCATTACCATTTCACTATATTCACTTGACCCTGCCAGGAGATGGGAGATTATTTCATTTGTTCAATTCTTAAGGTCTCTTTATATATCTCTGTATGACTGGGTTTAAAATAATGCCAAGATACTTGATGCAGTTTTTAAAAATTTTAAATGATGTTTTTATTTCTATGTTTTCCTTGTTTCTTAGTGGTGGTATCTGGAAATTCAGATGATTTGGGTAGGCATTTTTCAAAGTGATCAGAGGGTATTTAACACCTTGTTAACACATTAACACTTCAGTATTTCTCCTCTACTGGCTTGTTTTCTGTGATGATACTAATATTGACTATTGGGGATGGAGTGTACCAAATCTCCCATCTCTCAAAAACATTTACTTCGAGCTCCTGTTTTTATGGTTTTTCATTTGATTTTGTTGCCTCATGCTTTCATATATTCCTTATACGGTTTCATTTAAAAAAATTTATAGCCCCAGTGTCTATAGTACCTGGATCATTGTAGGCATTTAATAAGTACCTGATTGTACTTCCCCAGATTATCATTGTTGTTTTTTTTCCTAATCGCCACTATTTGCCCCACAGTTCAACTCTATGCTGTCATCTTTTCGTGAATCCTTTGCCTCCTTGTCCTATTACTGGTCATGTTTTTATAAACTCCAACTCTGTGTTACTCTCACCATTAGGTTTCTTCACTCCCTGGGTGTCCTGGAGCTAGCCTGCACTTGCTTTTGATAATTGTCAAATTTTCAATGTATATATGAATTGGAAATCAACTAAAGTACAAATCAGGCCTTGATTTATTGTTTTGTTGATATTATTAACTTAAGAAAGTGATGGAGAAATGTTAATTTAAGTTAATTAAACTTAAAAATGTGCCAACTACATTTCTCCCCACCCCACCTATCCACTCCCTGCCAAGTTGGCCATTAAATATTTACCAGCAAACTTTTGTTCATTCCTTCTCAGATATTATTGAACAGCTGGTTCTATCCATTAGCTATGTTATCTAATCTCAACTGGACTCCCCACAGTGTGAAGCAATCTTTTTATTCCTCCTTAATTGATTTCTTTTCTGCTCATTACATGGGTTATTCTAAAACTTCTCTTCTCTCTTCAAGTCTCTCTCAATATCTTTTCCCACTTTTCCCTCATACTTCCCTGAAAATATTGAGACTTGGCAAAGAACTCCCTTTCCTTCTATTCCCTTCCTCTCACAGGCCTTGGACATCATTCCTTTATTTTCTCTGTTATTTTAGTCTCTGATAAAGAGGTCCTCCTTCTCCTCCTTCTCCTTGTCAATGCTAAATACTCCCCTCTCATCAGCGATCCTATTTTCTTCTGCTTCCTCTAGCAGATTATGCCTATTATCATTCCCACTATATCTTTAAGCTCTCACTATCTACTGGCTCCTATTTGGCTATCTATCAATACAAACAAATAGCAAAGCAACCACTGTTCTTAAAAAAGTTAACTAGATTCCATCATCCTTGAGAGTTATCATTCTGTATGTCTATCTCCTCCCCTGCTCAAATAAACTTTCCAATAATCTCTTACTTGGCATATATAATGGCTTTTTTCTAGCCTCACACTTCTTGACCTCTCAACAGCTTTTTCCATTCTTAATTACCCTTTTCTCCTGGATACTTTCTCCAGTTTGGGTTTTTGGGATACTATCTCCTCTTTGTTCTCCTCTTCCTCTCTAACTATAACTCAGAATCCTTTGCTAGATCTTCATTTATGCCACACCTAGATGTCTCAGCTCCTTTCACTTTTCTTTCCACAGTATCTCATCTGGTGATCTCTTCGGCACCCTGACCTCAGTTTCTTGGAACTTCCCTCAGAACATGGGACCTCCCCACCTTGGGAAACCAAATCACTTCTGTAGCCTTCTAACCATGGAATATTCCTCCATCAGACCTGCTCTCTCTTCCCATTGTCGAATCTTTCCTAGGACCTCCATTTTGTGGAGGAATCTAGACTGGGCAAACTTCATTCCCTTCCTGGATCTGCTCCTGACTTTCTGGACTTCAGAACCATTTTTCTTTCATACATACCTTCATTCTTTGTACCACATCCCCTTATCAATACCTGTTTGTGTGTTGTGTCCTGCTATTTTATCATAAATTTCCTGAGTGCAGAATCTGTCTTTTTGTTTGCATTTATATCCCTAGTACTTAGCACAGTGAGTGGCAAATAGAAAGTGCTTAATAAATCCTTGTCATCTTCTAATATATAGCAAAGTCTAGCATATAGTAGGTACTTAAGAAATTTTTGTTTATTGATTGATTGCATTGATACTCTCCCCTTTGGTTTTCATCCTACCCTCTAGAGGTAGGCAGAAAAAGTTTGACTATTCTTTCAAACGACAATTCTTTATTTTTTTAATTAAAAATATTTTAAACAATTACCTTCTGTCTTAAAGTAAATACTTTGTATTGATTCCAAGGCAGAAGATTGGTAAGGGTTAGGCAATGGAGATTTAGTGACTTGCCTACTGTCACAGAGCCAAAAAGTGTCTGAGGCCATATTTGAACTCAGGACTTTTCATCTTTAGGCTGGTTCTCAAATCATGGAACCATCTAGATGCCCCTAATCCTTCCTATTGTTATTTCTAAAAATTTTATTTTTATTATCATGCAAAAAGCATTTCCATATTGGTCATTATCATAAGAATACACTCATATAAACCTTAAACCCCAAAATAAAACCATAAATACACTGATGTGAAAGATGGTGTGCTTTGATCTGTATCTATCCACCTCCCACAGTTCTTTCTCTGAACCTTCATATTTTTAAAGTCAGCTATTATGGTCTACTTCACTGTTTGCTTTTCTAAGCTAAATATTCCTTGTACCCTCAAGAATTCCCCAAGGGACATTGCTTTGTGACCCCCCTCCCCCCAATAACTATATTGGGCATGTTCTGGATGCAGTTTTGCTAAAGGCCCTTTAAAAACATGCTCCCCAGAACTGACCACAGATGGGACCTGATCAGTACAGGATTCACAATTTTCCTACAGGTCACTAAACAGTTTTTTTTTTTTTTGTCGTACACTGCTGTTCCTCATATGTCATATTCTCTGCTAGTCTGGCTAGCCTCTATAGCACAATTCATGAAAAAAAATATTGGGACAATAGTCTCCTCATTTCCCTGTGATGGTCAATTCCCCTTTCTGCCAAATGTCCCTGAAAACAGTGCCCAAAGTTTGCCATCAATCCTTGTAGAATTCAGCCCTGGGGCCCTTAGTCAGAACTTTTAGAAACATTTTCCAGTTCAGCAAGAGAATCCAGCTTCTCGCATTTTGAACTTTGATTTCTACTCATATCAGTTGTGTGTTTTAACATTTCCTGATACTCTGGCATTAGCCCACAGCTTTCCCCCTACTTCTGTGGCTTTCCTTGCCCTTGATACAGGTTGCTTATGAACTCTTTTGGTATTGAAGACTTCCTTGACATCATCTCTATTTATCCTTTGGATTCCTTAAGCCATCCTGAGCTTTTCTTTTTTGTTTGCATTCTTTTAGATGTCTCTCATTCATTTTTGGGCTCTTTTATTCATTATTCACTTGAATTTACCTTCACAGACTTTTCTGTTCTTTGGTTTTTGTAATTTTTGTTTCAATTTCTCCATGTATCATTGACACTGCCATGTTCACTATTTATTAACTATTTCTTTGATGGAAATACTGATCTTGATCTTTTTCCCTTGAGCATTTTCTTCACATGTACACAAATAAAATTTTAACACACCCTACTATATTCTGGCATCTTGAAAACTTAAGCTTTCCCAAAATTGATCATTCCTCCTATATTTTCTATTTCTTCCTGTTCTGACAGGAATTTTCTTAGGCTCATAGAACTCTGCCAAGTTTTCCAGCTTTTGAGAAATTAATTTTAGCTATTATCACTACAGCATCTGAAAATATAGTCTTTTTCACTTTTAATTGCCATAACCTCTATTCTTCCTTGAATACAAATCTTATCAATCTGGCTGGTCCATTTCATATTTTATAAGTGTATTCTGGACTATCAATATACATCATAAAAAGTAACCTTCATTCTCATATGCTTAGAGATCAAGTCTACTACTATTCCGTAAACTCTCTTTTTTAAAACTCTTAGAACTGATACTAAGTATTAGTTTCAATGCAGAAGAGAGGTAGGGCTAGGCAATGGAAGTTAAATGACTTGCCCAGGGTCACACAACTAGAACCACATTTGAACCTAGGACCTCCTTTCTCAAGGCCTGGTTCTCTACCTACTGAGCCACCTAGGTGTCCCAGCTGTAAATTCTTTAAGGTCAAGGATCATGTTTTATCTAAATTCTATCTCTTCCTTGGCACCCAATATAGTGTTTTTTTCTTAATTTAGCCATTTAAATGTTTGTTTTATTATATTGTAATATATCTACATATCTGGTTTTACAAGTTTTTTTTTGTTATTTTTAGACTTACTACATATACCTAAGACTTAGTTGAAATCTTCCCTTAGCACTCTTCTTCCTATCATGGGTTACAAAGGTGCCAAAGTCTTAAATAACTTCCATTTCTCACTATTTTGGGGCTGTGTGTACATTCATAATCTTGATGTTTCTCCCTCCTTACTTCATATTCGTTTATTCTCCATTTTCTAATTCATTCACCCAATACACATTTACTAAAACCCCAAAGGCATGCAGAGTGCTATTTTTGGCAGTGAAAAACAAATGCATGTACTTTCCCACTCCTTGCCCACCCCCAGCCTCCCATTACTTTATATTTACCTGTCTGTGTACATGTTGTCCCTTTCCCTCAGTAGAATATAAACTTGTTAGAGGCTAACACTTTCATTTTTATCTTTATTTTCCAAATGCTCAGAAGAGTGTCTGGCACATATTACATCATTCCTTACCTATTTAATTGAATCGAATAATCGACATCACTGCCCTCATGGAGCTTCCAGATTCAAAGCTCACCTAACTACAGATAACTCTGTTACAGAATGCTACATAGTGGTTAATCATAGAGATATGAAACACTAAGGGGAAAGGCTGCTATCCATAGGTAAGATCAGAGAAGACTTCATGAAGGAGACAGTCTTTGGTAATCACCGGGTAGATTGACTCAGTTTTTGATATCCAACACCTTCTCAATTGCTCAATTGCTTCTCTTCTCTGATTAGAAGACTAGAGAATGGGTCAATAACTTCTCACCAAGTGAGGCTTGACAGAGGATTCAGAACACTTAAAGTAATTTTCATGGATTTCTCCATTTTCTATCAGCAGCTCTGCTTAGTTTCAACTCTGTGCAAAATCAAACCTTTTGTGTCCTGTCTTCCCTCTTTAGATTGGAAGTTCCTTGAAAGCAGAGATTGTCTTTTTTTACTTAGTACTTACTTTCTTTTTATTTAGTACTTAGATAACAAACATTTCTCAAATGCCAAAATGTGAGGAAAAGGCTATATTAGGTGCCAGGGAAGACAGAGAGTTTAGATAAAACATGGTCCTTGACCTTAAAGAGCTTACCATTGGGACACTTAGGTGGCTCAGTAGGTAGAGAGCCTGGCCTGGAGACAGGAGGTCCTGAGCTCCAATCTGGCTTTGGACACTGCCTTGCTGTGTGACCCAATTGCCTAGCCCTTACTGGTTTTTTGCCTTGGAATCAATTTTGACTCTAAGACAGAAGATAGGGATTAAAAAAAAAAGAGCTTACAATCTAGTGGTAGACTTGAACTCATGGTACTTATGATACGTGGGTGGCAGAGTATCTGGCACAGAGGCACTTAATAAATATCATTGAATTGAATTGAGCTAGGGTTGATTTAATCAGCAGGAACTCAGTAGATGAAGAAGGGGAGAGAAGCCAAATTGGGTAGAAGGAACATGGTGAGCAAAAGCATTGGAAATATGAAAGTACCAGGTGTCACTACCCAAGGGAGAGGAAATATTCCTATTTGGCTTGGGCATAAAGTATGCAGAGGAGAGAGCATGATAAAAATGAAAAGGGGGGCTGCTGCCAGATCATGGAGAATCTAAATGCCAGGCAAAGGAAACGCTGGAGATTTGTGAACTGAGGAATAACTTGGCCGGGTCTCTTCACAAGGAAGGTTATTCTGGTAGTAGGAAGAAGAATAAATTGAAAGATGCAAGAGTGGATACAGAAAAACCTGTCAAGAGGCTTTGGCAATAGTTCAGGCAAGCAGTAATCATAGCCTCTACCAGGAGACTCCTCAAGGGAATAAAGAGGAGATGAAGGATTGAGACCTGCAAAGGTGGAGTTAACAAGACAGATTCTATAGTTTAAGGACAGCCATGTGATGTCTGGTGAATGCCCATTCTCCCCAACCCCTGCTTCTGTTGTCTGTCTCATTTTCTCATAAAAAGGGAAGAGCCACAAACCCAGTCCATCTGAATGTAACTCAATGCCTTCTTTGTATGAACTTAAAAACAAAACAACTAAAATTGTTTTCAGTTTTTTTTTCTCTCAGTGTCCCATAAGCCGAATATCTAGCTTTAATTGTTCTCTTGCTCTTCACTGTTATTTTTTGAGAGGAGGAGGTAGTAATTCCCCCTCTGTGGGGAATTCTTGGTGTGACAACTCTCTCTATTAACACAGATTGTCTACTCATCTGTAATTTAAAATCCTACAGAGTTGCCTAGGAAACTAAGTGACTTGTCCTCCATAAAGCTAGTGCGCCTCAGAAGCAGCATTCTTTCTTACTTGAAGCCTAGTACTAGATCTACAACATCATATTGCTTTAATTTGTATTTGTTTCATATTCTTATTTGTTGTACTTTTGTCATAGATATGATTCTCTCTCTCTCTCTCTCTTTTTAAAACCCTATCTTCTTTCTTAAAATCAATTCTGTGTATTGGTTTCAAGGCACAAAGGTAGTAAGGACAAGGTTAGGGAGTTTAAGTGACTGAGGTCACACAGCTAAGTGTCTGAGGTCACATCTGAACTCAGGACTTCTCACCTAGCTCTCAAGCCTCTAAGCCATTTTTGCTCCTGCTCCCAACTATATGATTCTTACTTTAGTCTTTCATGGTTTCCCAGATTTCTTCTTCTTTAACTCTTTCTGCCTCTTCCCTGAATAACAAATGGTAAGGTTGCTCCTCCTTCCTGTATTATTTGTTATTATTATTATAGTATATTATAATTAGGTTTCATCTTGAAAAAACTTAATCTCCTTTTTAAAAAAAATTTCCCTTCACTAATTTCTCTGGCCATTCTTCCCTCTTGTTTTTTCCCTTCTTTTACTCAGTGAATTTTAGATAAGGCTAGTTCCTCTGAAGCAAACATTTCTGTCTCTTACTTAAAGAGTTACCTTGTTTCTATCAGCTTATAGCCACTCTTGTTCTTCTTATTCCATTGTTTTTCTTGACTATTTAATTCATCTTGTTTATTTTCTCCTTTATTTTTCAGAAACTTGTTTTTATCATCCTTCTCTTATAGCATCTCTCTTAATTTAGGAAGGTTTGTTTTTGTTTTTAATTTAACCAGCATAGTTATTTCATGTTCTCTTTCATTCATTGATTTAATCAACATTTATTAAGCATTTTCAAATTCAAAATTCTGTACTCAGTACTGGGATTACCAAATCAAATCAAAAGTAGACCTCACTTTCAAGGAATTTGTCTCTTACTAAGAGGTTACAATATGTGGACAGTAATATAAAAGCAGCTTCAAGACAGCAACACTGCTAATAATGGGGAGGTCAAAAAAGCTTTCTTATAGTGGGTAGTAACTGAGGAATGGTTTGAAAGCTAAGGATGTTATTAGTCAAGAGTGAAGAAAGAGGTATGCCTGAAGTCAGGAAGATTTGAGTTAAATCTGGCCTAAGATATTTTCTAGCTGTGTAACCATAGGCACGTTGCTTAACTCCTGCCTACTTCAAGATCAAATGGAAAGCATAATAAATATCATCTTAGTCCAGGGATTATTGTAATGTTCAAATAAGATATTTCTAAAGTGCTCTGCAAACCTTAAAGTGCTGTGTAGATACTATTATCATCATAAAGGATCCACTGTAGGAGCAGAAAGGAGATGTTATACTGGAAGTTAGGTAAGGATTTTTCCATTAATGATAGTAAGGATTGAATTTTGATTTAGAAATAATGCGAATATTTCAAAACTAGCCCTCTTCCAAGAAAGCACTTTAATTTTGCTACATTCTAAGTATATGCCTGACAATGCCCAAAACTCAATTTTAAGTTATAAACTACTGAATTATTTTTGCAAATTTAAACTTTTGGTCTTTGGACATCAAATTCTGTTACTTCTAAAAATAATAATTAAAAATAACCCTCTGTTCCTCTCCAGCCCTTTCTTAATTTATAATAGAAATGTCCCTTTCAGAGAATAGATTATCATCAACATACTAGAAGAATGATGCTCAATATGTCAAATTAGAGGCTGCTGAAATGGTATAAGAGGTTGTTACATTTACAATTTACAGATTGCATGAAGCATTAAAATTTCAATACCTTATTCCTGTAACAAGGCCAGAAATTAGCTCAGTGGGAAACTGCTCTGATAAAATGATGAGATGATAAGAAATGTAATAAGGCTAGGAAACTGCTGAATCTCAAGCTTCAGAACAGAAGGGACAATCCCACCTCAGTAGTTGAATAAACCTTTAAATATGCACATAATATTTGCCTTCTAATGTACTGTCTGATGTTTAATGGGAGCCATTATATATATATATATATATATATATATATGTAATTTTAATCACTGCACATATTAAGTGTCTACAATGTATCAGACACTGACTGGATTAGAATAAAATGAAACAGCTTTTCGAATACAGGTAGAGAGCTATGAAGTAAACAAAGCTTCTGGTTTCAGGGTTTCTCAAGAAGTGGTTCTGATATTAAGAAAGCTAACACAAAGATGGAAAATAACAAATGTTGGAATGACTGTAGGAAAGCAGACCCATTAATGCATTGTTGATGGGGCTCTGAATTCATCCAGCCTTTCTGGAAAGCAAGTTGGAATTTTTGCATCCAAAGTTACTAAACTATGCAAATGTTTTGATCTAGCATTACCGCTATTAGGCCTACACCTGACAGAGATCAAAGAAAGAAGTAAAAGAACCTTAGGCACAAATTGTTTCTAGCAGTTCCTTTTTTTGTGGTAACAAAAATCCTGGAAACTATGGCTAAATAAATTGTGGTACATGAATATAATATAACATTATTGTTCTACAAGAAAAGAAGGGGATGGCTTCAGAGAAACCTGGGAAGACATATGAATTGTTGAAGATTAAAGTGAAAAAGGCCAGGAGAACAATTTACATAATAACAACACTGTAAAAGCAAATACCTTTGGAAGACAAGAACTGATCAATCATATACATTAGTCTAACTAATGATTATAGAGGTCAGTGCTAAAAGGCTCACCATATATCTCATGACATGACAGGAAAAGGATGAACTCAGGGTACAGAAATATATATATATCGGACATATATGTCTCATATATGTATGAAATATAATAGAAATATCTCTTTATAATAGAAATGTGAACTTGTATGCACTCAGGAATGAGACATACGTAACACATATACTGTCAACAACCTGCTTCTTCATCACTGGACTTCCATATGTACTGGACATTGTCATTGTAGGTAGAAATTTGTTTTGAGCTTGCATATTTGTTAGAAGGATTGGTTGTTGTTGTTCAATTTGGGGAAACAGTGAGAGGGAGAGAAAAATGTATTTTTCTTAATTGAAAAAAATAAGTTATGTAAAAAAATTTAAAAACTATCCCAAGAGTGAGAGGAGCAAGGCTTCAGCATAAATCCTCTCCTACAGGCAGGATCTACTGAGTGAAAAAAGGATTAGTACATGGCGTAAAAGACAATGTAAAATAAGCTAGAGTTCAAGTAAGAGGCAAGTTCTGTTGGGTTTCCCTTTTCTCCCCTCTTTGTTGATATAAATTCTGCAGGGAAATCCTGCATTGCACTTTGGTGCATCTTGGAGATGAATGTGTTATGAAAATAACTATTTATAGTTATAGAAAATAACTAGCTACTTAGCATTTCAATTGCCTTCTCAAATTAAGCTTAGGATCTATAAGTAGGCAATGCTCATAGAAGTTCTACAAGATTTAGGCTAATGGGAAGAATACTTTATGGGGAAAAAATCTGAAAGCACTGAGAACAAGGTCTGGTTAGCATATATTTCTCTCTGTGAAGGATGGCAAGAAGACAATCCTGGAGCATCACTTCTCTGCCTCTACCTGCATTAGCTTTGGCAAATATGTATCATTAGTAGCAATTGCCAAGACCTCCAGTTGGCCACAATGGGGCATTGCAGATAGAATGGGTTCGCCTTCTGGCTTGTGGATGTCCTGACTATTGTACATCAGAATTTCTTACTCAGTATCATTAAAAGCTATAGCTGCATTGTCCTTGCCTTGACATTGTTCAGATTTTCTTAAACAGTGCTGGCTATTTTGATCATTACTCTCTTTCACTGGAGAAGTCCTCTGATGTTTTACTATAGAGTGAAGGGGATCTTGAAGGCTATATTAGAAGACTATAAGTGGGGTATAATTTTTTGATAGCTGGAAAAGTTTCAAGTACAGGCTGGCAATGTACTGGAATTGGGTCTATGGACCAGCTTAGCTTAATGCTAAGAGGCACACCACTAGAAGAGTATCTACCATGTCATGGATCTTTTTGGACCACACCAACTCTTAGGTACCACTTACTTAGGCATAGAGGGATTAGGCTCTGCAATAATGAGGTGTTCCCATTGATGCAATAATAAGTTCCCAAAATACTGAGGAAAAACGATCACTGAGAACCATAATTCTCCTTCTTTGCCTCTATTCCCATCCATATTTGTAATTTAGGGCATCTTTTGTTCTCAGCATAACCTCTGTAATTCTAATGCCATTTTGGCCTATGTAATTATTTAAAATACAAAATATTCCAGAAGAAATGCTTTGTTTATAGTTGAGTACAGAATTTTTTTTTTGTCAAACCAGGCTACAGAAGTCAATTAGTAGAAGCTTACAGGATGCCCACTTAAATGAACACATAAGAATAACTAATAAGGAAAAACGTTCTCCCTTGAAATCATTTTTATAATTAATCTCCTTAGTAGACCCTTTTACATGAATGGTACAAAAGTATAGCTTTGTTCTAACATTTTTTTAATCAAACAAAAATGACAAATTAGTGGAGTTCAGATTAATGAGATTTTATTAATGTAATAATTTTTCTATCAAATGTCCAATTGGTAGCACTTTTATGAATGTGCCAGCTTAGAGTTTGAAATATATAAAGAAGGGAATCTCAGGTATAGTATGCCTTATATGTTGGAATTAAAATGAGTGGATTTCAAAGAAATAAGAGAAAAAATAGGAAGGAACCTATATTCTGGGACTCTAAAAAGTTTATTCAAAAGAGATGAGACCTTATGGAATTATCATGAATTATTATAAGTAGAGAGAAAAAGGAGGTTTCTTAAGAAACCAGTTATGACTTCATACCAGGTAGTTCATTGATAATTTTAAAGGATATATAAAAGAGCCAGAAGTGAGAGCAGGCATTTGAGGAATTCAAAAGATTGGTATAATCCTTTAAAAATTGCTTCAGGTCTGTTTTCAAACCTGGCTTCAGATGCATTCTAGCTGTGTAGTCACTTAACCTTCATTGCCTAGCCCTTAACACTTTTTGCCTTGGAACCAATACACAATATCAATTGTAAAATAGAAAGTAAGAGTTTAAAAAAATAAGGGCTTTAGGAAAACTAAAGCTCACCATAATAACCCAAAGATCGAGATGGACATTAAAAAGAACAAAAAGAACTTAACAAAAGCTATCCTTAGGAGGAAGACGATGATGAAGAAACTACTTTTTATGTTTAGCTCCTTTTTTGTCTCAGACACTTGGACTACAAAAATAGAAGAATGAACTGGTACTAGGTTTCTTAAAAGGTATGTACACTGAGCAAAAGTTCTGGAAGGTTCTACCAAATCCAATCTTAATTAGATAAAAAAGTGAAAATTTAATGGGGTTCAAATTAATGAAGTAATACTGTAACTTCTTTCCTTTTGATCAGATGGCATAATACCAGCACCTTATGAGTCCTGAGAAGTGGTGATATCATCTTAGATGAAGAGAATACCAAACATAGTCTGACATAGCTCAGACTATAGAAGAGTTGATTTCAATAAATTTAGAGATAGGAAAGAAAGGGACCACTGGATAAAGGATATTCAAAGATAAAAATGGGCTCAAAAGCACTGAGATCCAATTTCAAATAATTTCAATGATGAAAGGTTTTAGTTCTAGGCCTGGAAATAGACTGCTCTTGTCCAAAGATGAATGTTGCTAAGTATGTGGAGGTCAGAACCAAGGCTATCTACTGGGTCAAGAATTTTTGACAACCTTTGAAATAGAAAGCAATACAAATTATCCTTCCACACTATAACAACTCTTTTCTGAGAGGCAGTGTTTTGTAATGAACAGTGATGGATGTGGAGGCAGCTACAAGAGTTCAAATTCTCCTATCACTTATGAATAATATGACTATGGACAAGTCACTTACGCTCGTTAAGCCTCAATTTCCTAATCTATAAAATGAGAGTAACTATACTTATTATTTCACAGGGTTGTCATGAGGAAAGTACTTAGCAAACCTTAAAGACCTGCATAAATGTGAATCATTTCTGCTTATATAGTAATGTCTGCAGTGGTGGAAAAATAGAGATTACAAAGCATTACCTAATTTTTATATCATTTAGGTATTAATCCAATTGTTGGCATTTTAAGGTGTCTTTGTTCAATGACTGCTGAAGCAAGAAAAATACAAAATGCACTACTCAAAATACTGAACAAAATTCATGTTGATGCTTTTTCTATAAATGAAACCAGAATGTATAAACAAGTTGTAGCTAAATGTAAATACAACTCATAGATTCTCCTTGGAGAAATGGGCTTGATTTCCTTGCTAAGTGAAGAGACCTGACAGTCAGTGACAATACAGGTTCAAAGTACAAATTAATTTGCAAAACATTATAGAGGATGACAGAAGACTACACTCAATATCATCTCAGAGAATAGGGGGGGAAAGCAATTTAAGAGGAAATAAGCCTTTAGGGAGCTTTGTGAGAGATTCAGCTTAGGTGAAACCTAAAGAACAATAAGCAGATACAAAATGGAACAGACCTTCCTGGCTCCTATAGCAATATGTTCTCATCAGTTATGATAATAAAAGTATCACAATAACAATATACTGTATGAGAGAATAGTGATGGCAATCAAAAAGACAAAGTTGTTAACAGCAGCTGGATGTGTGTGTGTGTGTATGAAATTCCTTTTAGAACAGAAGTTAAAGGCATCTGAAGATTTATTTCAGACATAGTTCAAAGCACATTCCAAAAGAATTAAAACAATCACAGATGGTGCTATGTTTTTTTTTTTATAAAAAAGGTAACTGAGAAGACAATAGCAACTTGTAACCCGCATTGCCATTTTCTTATTGATATAAAAATCTTTATAGAGAGAGAAAGGACTTTGCATATATTGAAGGTAACCTTGATGAAGACATGAAATAGGAATAGATAGGTTTGTAGTTCTGTGTCTGATGATTTCATGTGGCATGCTAATTATGCAACGGAATCTATATCTATACAAAATGTATAGATAATTTAAAAGGCTGTTGTGCCTAATGTTTGCTGGCTTTTAAAAATCATTTGATTGGTAAGTAAAAATACAGATTCAAAGGTTCTCAAACAAATTGTCTCACACATAGGGCCAAGTTATACAAGATTTTTATAACAATACTGACATAGTGATAACTTTGTTTTATAACAGCATGCAAAGCACAAAACAAGGAGATATATGTTCACCTAATGTTCGTCAGTGATTTGAAGAATGCTGTGTATTGAATCCAAAGACTTCTTTATTAATGACAATGTTCTTTAAATGCTCCTTTTGTCCAATAGCATTGTGTTTATTGCATCAAATGTTAACCCTCAAAACTTAAAAGCTTCTTCCATATAGGTCATAGTAATGTGAAAGACATTGGGTTGGGAATTTATGATGGCAAAACAAAGTGTGTGTGTGTGTGAGGGTGTGTGTGAGGGTGGGGGGAGGAGAGAGAGAGAGAGAGAGAGAGAGAGAGAGAGAGAGAGAGAGAGAGAGAGAGAGAGAGAGAGAGAGAAGAGGGTGGAGAGGGTAGACTCAGGCAGGATGCTATTAGCAACATACTTAGTGACTAGAGAACTGGCAGTGGAATTAGAAATACTTAGGTTCAAGTCTTGCCTTTAAAAGGTACTGGTGTTGTGACTCTTGGCAAGTCACTTAACTTCTTTATATGACAGACAATTCTCTAAGACTAAATTTGTAGAGTAGATGCTAATCTGCATTGATAGAGAAAGTTCCTCATATTTTTAGTTCCTTATACTGATGAAATTACATGTCTAGCCCATTTTGTGTATATAAACATACATATGTCTATATGTGTATATTTATAGGTGTGAGTACATATACACACATATGTATTTATAGAGTATACTAACCTAATACATATATTGTATAGGTCCTACTGCTATACCAGTACCCTGGGTGAAAAGTTGACTAGGAAGATAGGATTGGTCTACTTTTTATTTGGAAAACTGAGCAGAAGGTAACATTTGATTTGTTCCTATTTGGGATGTTGCTTGGTACTCTTATTGGTCATAAGGCACTTAGGCTTATTGAAAAAGTCCATTTTTTTAAATTTAAAAAAGGTAACAGTGCCAGTGTCTTTTGCTAAAAGAATAATTTGATTTGAGGAGTTTCAATGACAATATGAATAATACCCTCAACTATTAATTTGTATGAAATGAAAAGAAAAGTGGTAGAATTTATCACTTCTTTTTTAGAAATGAAGCAAGACAAGTCAGATTGGACAGAATATAGATTTTTTGATTCTGTGACTACACTACCAAAAAATCATAGAAAGAAGGAACAATAAAACTGGGAATAAAATCTATTTTCACAAGTTTTTCCTTTGTTTTAAGTGCATATTAACCACAAATATGATACTTATGAGAGAAATTCTCTGCAGGATATTTTATTATAGATCTGAAATAGTGATTAGGGATTCCAGTGAAATGAAGGTTTGGCATGACTAATAAAAAAATTGGTGAGGTAAAAAGAAGGAAGAATGGAAGGAAAGAAGCACTTATTAAGCATCTAGCATGTGCCAGGCACTGTGCTAATTATTTTACAAATATCTCATTTGATCTTCACAGTAATCCTGAATGGGAGATACTATTATTATTCCTATAGTTGAGCAAACAGAGGTAGACATAGATTAATAGTTTCTATAGTTAACCTATAGGTTAACAATAGGTTAATAGGTTAAGTAACTTCCCAGGATCATACAGCTTCTAAGTATCCGAGACTAAATTTGAACTCAGGTCTTCCTGACTCTGGGCCTAACACTCTATTTACAGCACCACTTAACTGCCCCTAGATAGAAAAAGATGTTTCATATACACCAAAATATCCATAGCAGTGTCTCCCATATTAGCAAGAAACTGGAAAGAAAAGAAAATGTGCCTCCCTTAGAGAATGAATAATCATTATCTCTTTAACACCAATATTCTTCCCATGATACTTCAGTGCCTGCCTAGACTCCTAGAACACAGTGTCAGTAAAATCTAAATTATAAGTGGTCCAGAGGATAAGGGTGGGGGGTGAGGGTGGGGAACACAAGTGGTTGTTGTAAAGCAGATTGAAGCATATTTGCAATAATAACTTGCTTTTAAGAGATAGCATAAAAAGCACAATCGAGAGCATATATGATGGGAGAAAGTGGGATAATTACGTAGTGTAAATGCCATTTTGGAACCTTTAAGATCTTAAAAGAAACAGAGGGAAGTCATTGGCACATTGAGGTGAGCTTCTAAGAAGATTTTAAAGAAATATGTGGATATGAAAAATGGGAAATGGGAAAGTGTCGATGACTAGCTTCTGATCAATGCTGCTGGAGGATACATTCATACTGATGAGATTGTAGGACTGCCTAAGAATGTAAATTAGACATACCTTAGTCATATGTACTTGGATTTCAACATGGCATTTGACAAAATCAAATATTTCCCCAAGGAAAAATGTGATCTGGATGACAGAGCAACTGGTAGATTTGGCACTAGTTGAATACTGATAGTGATATGGTGCCCAAAACAGTGGATGTGCCTTTGGAATACATTGAGAGAGAGAGAGAGATGTAGCTTTCAGGAATAAAGACTGACAGTCTCTGTGTAGTCTGTCCTGGTCATACCACATCTAGAATTTTGTGTTTAGTGCTCAGTGGCACTTTTTTTTTTTTTTGAGGGGTAGGAGAAGGTGAGACACTCTTGTGATTTCATCATTATAGCAACTTCCTGGTAAGAAAACTGTCTCTATCAGCACACACTAGCAAGTTACTCTATAACTTAGTGTTTGTTAGACAGTTACTTAGAAACACTGAATGAATGTTCTTCCTCCTCCTCCTCCTCCTCCTCCTCCTCCTCCTCCTCTTCCTCCCACCTCTTTCCTCCTACTCTTCCTCATTCCCTTCTTCCTCACCCTCCCATCTCTTTCCTCTTCCTCTTCTGTCACATTTTAGTAAAATCAATGTATTAAAAATTTGGAGCTTGTCTTAAGGAAAATAAATAAGAGAATGTTAAGATGCATGACTATACTGTAAAGGTTGAAGGGAATGGGGATGTTTAGACTAGAAGAGAGAAGTTATAGGAGGACATGATGATTTTCTTCATATATCTGATTTACTTTCATGAGGTGTTGAATTTGTTCTGCCAGAGTCCAGAAGGAAAAACCAGGCCCAAGATGTGGAAATTATAGGGAAGTAGGTTTTCACTCAATAAATAGGAAAAACACTGATGATAAATATTTTCCACAAAAAGGACAGCCTTAGGAGTTGTAAATCCCCTGTCATTTGAAGTATTCAAATAGAGGCTGATTAAGCACTTGGGGAAAAAATAAGTGGGTTTCATGCTTAAGGTAAGTGCTGAACAAAAGAACTGTCACTCTTTTACTCTACAACATTCAGTGACTCCTTGTTGGCTAACATATATAGTATAAGTTCTCAGTTATGGCATTCCAGACCTACTACAATCTAGCTCAATCAACCTGTCAAGCCTTATCTCATCCTATTCCTCTTCATGTATTCTTTCAGCTAAATCTACTCTTTTAAGGCTTCTTCTTCCATTCTGTTTTTTTTTCCATCTCCATTCTTTTGTTCCTGTGGTTGCCATACCTGTAAGAAATTTCCCCCACCTTCTTCTTGAAGTCTCTCTCTTTCTTCAAGCTGAACTCAAGTGCTAAATCTATGAAGTCTTTGCTGACTCCTGCCAAGTAAACTGTTCATCTAGTACTCCAATTTTCTTATAGCACATTGCCTGAATGTCTCTTTTCCCTCATTTCCATTTCCCACATTATCTTTGTGCCTGTTCTTTCCAGTGCTCTGAACATAGTTGGCATTTAAGAGCATTTAATGTATATTTAGTTGAATTTAATAAGCTCTTGGTCTGTTCATACTCTAGAATTCAATAACATTCTGTTCATTTCCCACTTCAGTGATAATCTAGAATTAGAGCTTTGGTAATAAACAATTGTCCAGGTGCTCTAAGACAGGATAGGATTCAAGAGAACTAAATAAAAGCACTGAATATCCAGTGACCCTCCTTGTGATTTCCTTTGAATTTAGAGTGAGAGATGGGGTATTTCCTGAAGTAATTTTCTTGTGCTTGCCTAATCTCATGTCCTGAAAATAGCTTTGGCAAGTATGCTATTGTGGGTGGAGGTACACAGCTCCAGAATCTCACAAAAAGGGACATCTATATTTTCTGGCCAGGAAAAATAGCATTAGCTAAAGTCAGCATTTGTTTACATGGGAAGGACTTTCCTCAAATAGTCTACTCTTCCCGCGGACAGTGACCATCCCAAGTTCATATCCAGTGTTTCTTTAAAACAGCAGCTTCCAATGACTACTGTGGTCTAATCTGTAGATATGTATGGCACTTTGACTCCTTTGCCTACAAGAGAATTATCACAGAGAGATGAAAATTGTGCTTTTGTTTACTACAGAATATCTTGAACAATGTGTGGACAAGATGTGAATTCTGCTTTTCCCCCTCCTCTCAAAGACATTCTGCTAATGATCTAGTGTGTCTTTATGAAAAATAGGTGAAAGCCTGTGTAAATTCTGCCCATCCTAGGTCCCCATTGTCTCATTGCTTTTGTTTGGGCAACAACAGTGAGGATCACTAAGATTGTACTACCAAATGGTGTAGTAATACTCAGACTAGGCCTGGGGAACAAGTGACCTAGGGGATCACCGAGAGACAAACACAGAGATAATAGGTTTCAGGTCAATTAGGATAGTGCCTATCACAAATTGGAAATATGGATGAAGCACTGAAGCCTTGAGGTGAGAGAAAGAAAAGGGATTTGAGATCCTAGTAAGAGAAGGTTAAAAGAGATGAAGTATGCAATCTTACTTGGGTCTATCATATCAAGGAAACATATGAATTGAGAAAAAATCATGACTTATTTTGTCATTGGTATTATGAGTCATGTGAACTGTATATAGATCCAAAGGGAAAGTGGGAGAAAGGGGAGGGTTACTTGATGACCTTTGGAAAGGGGAGGAACATTTTTCTGATTGTCAATGGACTAGAATATAACTCCTTCTGAGGACTTTTTGGGGCTATTTATTATCTGTCCTAGATCCAATGACCTGTTAGTCTTAGGGCTTTCAGGGGAGCTGAGAACTCCTAGAGATACATAAGGCAGTTTCTGATGCTTCCAATAAAGATCCTGGGTAGGAACAATATGACTTAAAGAGATTATTCTTGAGAGAAGTTCCCAAGGTAAACCTAGTTGGTTATGCTTGGTGCCAGAGCCCATAGTTACTTGCAAAAAGCAGTGGGGAGAAGAAACTGACACAAGGAGACAGATTCACAGAGATAAATAGGAAGAGAGGAAGACAGGAAGGGAAGGAAGGGGAGGCAGGGGTAGATACAGAAACAGACAGAAAAAAGGAGAGAAAGAGGTCATGAAAGAGACCAGGTTCTCAATGACTGCTATATGAATACTGGAAATTATGTCCTAAATTAAATAAATAAAGAGGAGAGAAACTGAAAGAACCAGAGTGTAGCCTTTACAAGTACAAGGAAAAGGAAAGGATAAGAAAATGAGCAAATAGGGAGAAAACCCCAATATTATAGATAAAATATTTCTTACTTTATCAGGCACTGGGCTAACAGATATTATAGATGAAAATATATTGAAGTCACCAGAAACAAAAAAAAAATAACATTAACTTCCAGAACCACTCAGGAAATAAGCCAAATGGACATGAGACAAAAATCCCTTATAGAAATTGAAGAGGTATTTGGCATTACCAGAGATCTGACATCTGCAATGAGAAATTTTTTATCAGTAAAAACAATCCAGGAAAAAATCAATAACAAAAATAAACTATATGGGGATAGTAGTGGAAAATGTGAATAAAGTTAAGAATAAGTAGGAGATAAAATTATCAAACTGAAAATTAAACTGGTAGAAAGATTGGTTTATATATATATAAATGAGAATAAAAGACAACTCTACTGGAAATGGACTTGAAAACTTTATAGAAGTATCTATAACAAATACTGAGCTTACTGAGCTAATTCAAAAGCAGATAGCTGAAAAATTCAACAAAAAAGCATAACCACCATTTTGTTTTAGAAAAGTGCACAAGAAAACTCAGAAGTCATAAGATCAAATAAGAGAGAGAGAATAGATTAATCAAATTCAATGAACATCAGAAAGAAATAACAGATTTCACTTACCCAGGTGCATTGTTGCCAACACATTTACAAGTCTTTCTATAAGAAAAAAGAAAAACTCAAGCATTTGCCATGGAAATTAGTTTAGGAACCAATCTCAAGGTCAATTTCTAATCATGTCAGCCTGAGTGGGGACATTTGATATGTAAATTAATAGTGAATTTCAAGGTGACATTGAGTCTTACAAGGATTGTGCCTGGACCATGGCATCCTTTCCTGGGTCAGTAGTAACCATGACAACTTTAATCCTAGTAAATACTGCAATTCTGCTACAAAGGCAATGATAGAAGGTAAACAGTGCTGGTGTTAAGTTTATTCATCTTTCTGTGGTTCATTTTCTTCTTCTGCAAAATGAGGGAGTTTGACTAGATGGCATTTAATATCCAGTCCACTTCTAAATCTATGATCCTATATCTTGGGTAGAGAGGATCTTGGTTTCTTATATCTCTCCTGTGCCTATGAAAAAAATGAACTTGTTGGGAGAAAGAAAAATATCTATCTGTGGATATATTGGAAAGACATATATGTATATATCTCTACTCTTACATACTTATGCATCCATATTTTAGACTTTGGGAAACTTCATTCAAAACAAAGTCTAGAACCAGGAAGTAAGTGACAGATATTAAGAGCAGATAGGAAAATAGATATCACAACATGACACATTTTTCTCTATGGTAGAGATATAGAATGCCTTCAGGCTTGAGTTATGGACTTAAAATTCTATTTAAGATAGCTTATTGATTTAATAAATTTCATTATCTGGTTTCTTTGTTCAAAATTCTAGCTTGCCAGAGAATTTGTGCTAAAGCATGATCTCACTAATGCTAAGATTATTTTAAATTAGGTAATAGTCTGGTATTGAATGTTTTTAACATCAATATAAATGTATTACTTTCAAGTGTAGGCAGTAAATCATACTTTGCTTACAAAGTCTTAGTGAATAAGTTTCATTCAGTTTAGGGGTCTGCATTAGTGAAACTTAGCCTAATCCTTAGACTATGAGCTTTTTGGGAGCAAGGATGGTCTCTTGCTTTTCTTTATAGTCTTGAGAGCTTAGCACTGGGTCCAGCACACAGTAGGCACTTGATAAATGCTCTTTGACTATCTTTAGGAAAGTAGATTAGAAAGTGTGAGAGAGAGAAAATACAGAGACTTTTGGAAGGAAAGCCTGGTGGAGCTGCAAGAGTTGATGAGGGCCTTAAGAGGTTGATATACTGAACTTTGATAGTTAACAGTGAGAGAAGACACAGCAAACCACCTTTCATGCTTCAATATACAAGACTATTTGGGTATCTAGGTGGCACAATGGATGCATCACATAATTTTGGGGGAACTCACAACTTTAGATGGAGAAATAAAGGTTGAAGGCAGTGAGGAAAGGGTTGATGAAAATGGAAAATGGCTTCCCTCACTACTCCCGGAGTCCCTGAATTACTTGAGGGAGACAAAATAGAGATCTCCCCTCAGTGAAGACTTTCCCCTTGTTGGTTGCGCTGGACCTCAAGGAAGTCTTCTCTATTAGGAGAGGTATATGGGATCTCAATCCAGATATGTGCTGCTCACAAGCCTCTCCCTCATATCTTCTTGAAAACTTGCAACAAGATGGAGCCTGCCATTGGGCTTACTCTCTAGATGTAGATAAACAAGATTGAATTTGCTAACTGACTGCTTATTTGACTTAATTGTTGATTGGGGCAAAGGGTCAAGGTTAGAGGGGCTCTAGTTGCCCTAAATCTCTTTCTAAATAAAACTAATTACTGAAGTACAAGGTTTTCTCGTACCCAGGGGAGAGGTAGAAAAATGGGGAGAGCACTGCTCACCAATTTGAATCCAGTATCTCAATAGTTCATGGAATGCAAGTTTTTGAAGAAATTAGGTTTCTTGACAGGAACCAAGCGCTGTCTAAAAAGGAACCCTCACTATTAGGATTTCTGTTTGTGGCAGAAATCTCCACAGGTGTCTTGAAAAAGGCCTGAGAAGCAGCATCTCCTTCCACTCCCTTCTGTGTCTCTGCACCCAAGACCCTGCTCCTCAGGAGAATTTCCCAGAAGTTCTTGTTCAGTTTTCAACTGTCATTCCTACATTTCAATTTCCCTCAATGGTTCTTTTGTCCTACTCCCCATCATTATGGTTAACGGACTCATTTCATGAGTTCAAATCTGGCTTTAGACACTCACTAATTGTGTGATCCTGTACAAATAACTTAACTCTGCCTCAGTTCCTCATATGTAAAATGACCTGGAGAAAGAATTGGCAAATTCCTCTAGTATCTTTGCCAAGAAAACCCCAAATGGGGTCACAGAGATTTAGGCATGGCTAACAAATGACTTATTAATAACCTCATGCAGAACACTTTGCATGATATTCAGTGCATTCTATTAAAATAATGAAGAAAGCAATATCTTAGAAGTAATTCTATTAAGATTAAAATTTTATTTTGCTAAAAGATTAGTTATTAGAATAATGAATTTATGTGGAGACCTCATCACTGAAGAAGCCAGATAACTAAGATGTCAACAGCTATGTAATAAGAAGCCTGAGTGAAAACACTTAACTCATTAAGTTGACAATGGAGTTGGCAGCAGAAGCATAATCTGCTAATTTACCAACCACTGATGTTGCTGATGAACTTGAACTATTTGATAGATATTAGTTGTGATATCTCACTATTCCCCATAGAACTGAAAGATTATGGTAATCTATATCAGAGAAGTCTTCAGAATTTTTGAAATCTGTTGAGCCCATATAATTGTTATTTGGTCTTGCCCACATATAAAAAAAATCAATGGATGTTAATAATGGAATACAAGAACCTCAAAGGTATAAAATATACATTTCCTTGTACATCCATGCCTAAAAAGAATTAATCACCAGCTTATATTAGTCACTATTTGTATAGATATGTAAAAAAATAAAAATAAACGTTAGTAATTATTTGGATCTGAAAGTCAATACTCAGAAAGTCTTTCATTTAAAACTTAAAAGGGATAATTTCATCAGCTCATTCCATAGTATGTGATGATATTAGCAATTCAGAATGCAAGCTGACATTTCTTTTACATAGCTCACTATTCTATTTTCTTTGGGGCTAAGAAGTGGAGGCAGCCTCATGTAACTGGGTGACAGTTAAGATTCCTACTATGGGACTGTGACTTCTAGCCAGACACTAACCAACTTCCTAACATTGGGAGATGGAGAAAATAAATAATGCTGAAAAAAGTATTGGGTGAGTGCATTTAGGATTCAGTCTTCATAGCTGACTTTCCCACCTTTTGACTACCTTGAAATATTCTGTTTTGGTTATGCTCCAAAGGGAATTTACAAACTTGTAAGTATGTTTTTTGAAGTTCAACCAGATGCGCTTGAAAGTATATCCTAGCATTAAGCCTATCATCTTATATTGTGCTCTTATGAAGTCCTTTGAGAGAGGTTAGAGAAAGCAACCCCATGTTCCACAAATGTATAAGGCAGCAAAAATTGGTCCCAGACCTGTACAAATTTATATTACCAATGCTTGTGAATGTTTCCTCTTGTGACTCTCTATGCCGCTAGTTCAAAATAATTTGTGTAAGTAACTAGTCATTGAAAGCCCTAGGTTACACGCTCATACAAAGTCTTTTAAAACAAAAATAAAAACTAGACATTATTCAGCGAGCAAGGCCCAGTAGCCCTTTTGGATAGGTGTTTTTCAAAATGTTATAGTTATATGCTCGTTTTCATGACTTAGACCATGCCAACCTGAGATCATCGCAACTGCTTGATAATTTGTCAGCTCTGTGTCTCATCCATCAGTGTTTTGAGGGTGACACAGTTGGGAGGAGGCAGCGCAAAGTCTTTGAATGCCCACTACCCATATGATTTATTGAAAAACAAAAACAAAAACAACCAGGCAGCCTTTTTGATGTGCGAACACAGTTTCAACCACAAGTTATTCATCTCTTTAGTTTCTCAGCTTTTTAATGAAAGGACAGACTCATCTTGTTCATAGTAAGACAGAGAGAAGTTACATGCCTTACTCAATGTCTTTTGTAAGCCAGTGAAGGAGTGAGTCAATTCATGGTCTTTCCATTGGGAGACATTTTTCTAATATATGTTATTTTTGGCCATGTAAACTGTAAGTAAGCATGATTTCTAGCCAATAAATCAAGATTTTTATTTATACCTTTATTGTGAAGGATAATAATTTGTTGGTTTAAGTCAGACTTTCTGCTTTGAATTCAAGTGTCAGTGTCTGAAATTATGTGAGGCATCCTTATAAAATGCAAGATGTCTGAAATGAAAGCATACTTGTAGAAGTTCAAACATTTTCATCTGTGCTTCAGTGAAAGAAGAACATTTAACTTGAGAACTAACAAATGATTATTCTTGAAAAGTGCTGTAAAAACTAATGGGTGACTCTGAATTGTTATTCCCTAAGCAAATATTTGCTGCACTTAATCTTGGACATGTATACAAATGTTCCCACTTGATTCTCTTAAAGCAAGTCGAATATCCTACATAAGCTCACACCAGGAGCAGGTTTTCATGGGGATATACGTAGGGATGTCCTATGTACCTTTAAGCACAGGACAGAGAACAGTATAGGTAGAAAATCGCCCTTCTAGAGAATTCATGTTCAGTCTTTATACTGTTCACTGACCCTGAGTAAGGAGAATACATCTTTCTTTGTCCTTATTGAAAGTATTTTCTTCTTTCCTGGCAGCTATGTGATATGTTCCCAGGTGTAGGAATCTTTTCATCTAAAGCCAATAGAGTCGAGTAATTGGAGTGTTAAAGTTTCTGTGAGGAAGATATAGATTTGGATCCTAAGTCTGACACCAGTCCTTAGGACTAGGGGAAAGTGGTCTGCCCTCTGTGAGTCTAAATTTTCTCATCTGTGGAACCATTTTTTTGCCTTTTTTTGTATCCTTAGCACTTAGCAAAGTGCCTGACATGTTATAAGTTTATTAACAAATTTTTATTAATTTGACTGGACGTGGCTCACATGAGATAAGGAATTTCTGGATCTTTCATTTACTATCTGTGTGACCTTGAACAAATCAGCTTTCTTCCCTGAGCTTATTTTCCAGTCTGCAAAATGAATGGGTTGGGCCAGATGACCTTGGGTGTCCCTTCCATATAAAAAACAATGTTCTTAAATAAGTAAAGCACTTAATTAGTGCTTCCACAAAGGTGGGCAACAGTTACTTCTTTATATTTTTGTTAATCTTATATTGGCACAACTACCCTGGAGAGGTGAAAGGTATGGGAAAGAAGAGAATTTATTCAGTGCCTTACCAAAGGAAGGAGAAAAAGTATACTCATTTAACACTATATGGGGTCTACTTTACATTCTAATTTTTAAAGTGTGATAGTGTGATAATCAGTTACAGAGATATATCTAAGCCATTGTAGAAGATCTAAGAGATGATAGATTAGTGGATAATCAATAGGCTTAGTCTTTTAGGGCTCATAAACTTCATATCCATCTTAGTGTTTTAAGCTACTAACAGACAGAAAGGGAGATTTCTGGAAGTAGAAGGTGATGGGATTTCTGTTTGATTTACAAGTGTAGCCTTATAAAAGAGGAGACAAAACAGAGAAATGATTTCCTACCTTGATAAATATTGCCCTGAAGTGAGATTGGTGACTCCCTCATCCATGCAATTCATGGTACTGGGAATGAGTGCAAGTTCTGGCTGGACCATGGTGGCTGTGGCAATGGCTCTTGCCACCAGTTCCATTGCATCCTGCACGTAATGTTCAAAGATAGATTGGGTGGTCTTTCCATGTGCAATGAGACCCAGAGGCAGACCTTCTGTCCTCAGTTCCTCCACATTCTGGGAATCCCCCAGAACCCAGTGGAGCTCCAGAGGCAACCCTCCAAACTGGGTGGTGATTTCAAAAATCTTCCGGATGCTTTCCATGTCACAGCCAAACATCACCATGGTGGGAGTGGTGTCCTTTATGTTCTCAAGCTGGACTTGCAAGAAGCTCAGTAGGTCTTGCCTCGAGGAGAGGTTGGCTGTGATATTGATAATGGATCCCAGGTGGAACTTGGCACTCTGCTGGGTGAGGAGGAGGAAGTCTGTGATGTTCCAATCTTCCTGGCATAGCAGCAAGCTGAAATTGTACCAGTTGTTCATGGTCAGGATTGAGACAGTGACATCAGCATCAGAACTTAATGAATTTTCTAAACTCAGCTGTAGGTGAAGGGGATTCTGTGTTTAAAAATATGAAAAAGAAGAATTAGAAAGCTTCACTGGCTTCCTGCAGCCTACTGACTCATGTCCAAATTCCTTAGCCTGGCATTCAAAGTCCTTCACAAGCTGGCTCTGTCCTGCTGTTCCAGTATTACCTCCCACTAGCTAATTTGGATTATTTGCCATCTCCTAAATACATCCTGCACTCACCTACCTCCATGTTTTTGCTCACCTTAGCACCACCCCTTTACCCCCATCTCCATCTCATCTCTGCCTGTTGGTAATCAATCAATACATGTTTTTAAAGCACCTGTGATGGGCCAGGTACTATGCAAGATGCTTGAGATATAAAAGATGAAAATGAAATGGTTGCAGCCCTCAAGAATATCCTACTGATTCTTTTAGGACCAGTTCAAATGCTTCCTTCTTGCCCCAAACCCCTCAGTCAAAAGTGATCCCTCTCTCATCTGCTCCCCAAACATTAGCTCTGGACTAAATACTTTCCAAAGACCGGAGTCTTTGCCTCATCTGTATTTCCTTCAGTACTTGGCACGGCGCTAGAGACAGCATGGCATAGTAGTAAGAGTTTTGTCTACATATTAAATTCTTATCCAGTGAAAAAGATTACATAATTTCTGAGCAGAAAGTAAGCTCCTTGAAGGCAGGGATTGTTTCACTTTGATCTTTATATTCTCTAATGCCTAGTACAATGCCTAACACAGAGTAAGCCCGTAATAGTGACATAACTAGTGTGTTAGCCCATTTGAATGCTATATTTAAAAAGGATCTGCCACTGATGCAATAGCTTTATGACCCTTGGTCAGTGTCAGTCTCTTATTCTTTTCCAGTATCAGTTTCCTCCTTTATAAAATGGGTATAATAATAGCTACAATACTTTCCTCACTGGTTTGTTGTTTGGATCAAATTAAATATATGTAAAGCATTTTACAAAATTTAAAGTGCTATAGAGATGTGAGCTATTATCATTGTATGTAGTAGACATTTAATAAATTATTGAAGAAAACCAAAGGGGTAAAAACATTTAATGGTTTTTTTTTTCCATTCTCCTCCTCCCCCATCCTCTCCCAGGTTTAAATAGGTCTCATGAGTGGTATTAAACACTACAAAACTCTTTCCTTCCTCATATTTTTATTAGGTAAGTGAAAACTATGCATGCATATAGTAAGGGATATAATTCTAACCACTGCTGCAGCTTCACACACAAATACAAAAACCCAACTGTCACATCATGTTGTTTAATTTTAGTGCTCTGTGTTGGGTCATGCACCATGAACTAGGAATTCATTGAAAAATCCAAAGCACTCCCTCTCCCCATAAGCAGCATTAGCCAAAGGTACCATCATAAAAAAGCTTATTTACAAGCAGCCCATTTGCAGTATGTAATTGGCAATTAAATTAAATTCTACTCTTTCCAAGGACAGATTTATGATCAGTCCATGATATAAATCTATAGGGTGGGATAAGAAAAGCAAGCAATTATAGATGTTCCACATTGGGGGGTAATCTCTTCCTTCTTAGTGAATGGGGAATCTTTTGCACAAGAGAATTTGATGGGAGTAAACATTTTAAATGGATCAGTGGATTCCTGCTGTACAGATATCATAAAATCAACAAAATGCAAGTAGACTCACTTTCTCAACAGGTCTCCCCTAAGGCCTGCCTGATTGGTAAAGTTTGTGGTATTCACATGCTGAGCAGAATTAACATCAGCTAAAAGGGGGTGATCCCAGCTGGGGGAGGTGTTTATACTTGCTGAACTCATGTATCCTATTTACAAAACCCCTTTTTTTCACTCCTAGTGTTTCTCTCTCTGTCTCTGTCTATTTCTCTGTCTCTGTCCTTGTCTCTCTCCCTCTCACTGTCTTTCTCTTGCTGCCTCTCTGTTCTCTCTCTCTCTCTCTCTCTCTCTCTCTCTCTCTCTCTCTCTCTCTCTCTCTCTCTCTGTCTCTTACGTTGCCTCTCTCTGTCTCTTTTTCTATCTTTCTCTCTGCCTTTCTTTCTGTCTTTCTCTCACTGCCTTCCTCTCTCTCTGCCTGTCTTTCTCTCTCTGTTTTTGTATTTCTGTTTCTCTCTCCCCCCTCTCTCTGTGTGTCTGTCTCTCTCTCTCTCTCACACACACACAAACACACACACACACACACACACACACACACACACACACACACACACACACACACACACACACTGAGCTGTTTTGGCACTCAGCCTGTCATCAAACCAACTGTGGTGAAAAGATCCCCCCCAGTGTTCTCACAGGGGACAGCTCAGCACACTACTAGGCTACTGCTGAGACAACCACTGCCCTGGCTAGGCCAGATACTTCACCTGACTTGCAGTAATTTCTTAGGTAGGAAACCTACCATCCTGTTAGCTTTCTAGCTTAACTCTTCTTGCCAGCTAGAACAAAAGTTCTATAAAATCGTGAATGTAATAAATTAAAAAGGGCATTGATTACTGAGATCTCACAGTATCTATTTATATTTGAAACCAACAACATCTTTTCACTAAAGTCATTTTCTGATCTACTCCCATATGCATACTCCCTCTCTACCTCCCCCAATTCTTTGCAGGGAGACCTGTTAATCAAATCAACATTGCCATCATTTCCAGGGAGAGTCTGCCAATCACTTTCTAGATTCTTCTACTCACTATCTTTTTGACTTCTCAGATCAATACATTCTTCCCTTGGCCACTACTTTCTTTTATGAATTATCTCACCTAAGTGGAATATACTTAAGTCCCTTGAGGGAAGAGAAAGTCTTACTTGTGGCCAATTCCCTAGTAGTTAGTATAAGTGGTGAGTAACCTCTTTAAGATTCATTCATTTATTTATTTTCATGTCTCCTGAATTTCAGAGCCCAAGGAAGTGAAATGAATTATCTAAGTTCACACAGATAGGTAGAAAGAAGCAGAGGTGGGATATAAGCCCATGTCTTCTGATAACCATTGCAAATTCCACTCTACGATACTGCCTCCACCAGTAGCCAAAATTCAGTTTTACATGTTTCTGCAATGGAGGCTGTCATAAAAGGCTTCCCCTTCCCCTTTAAGATTCTCAGCAGTGGCCTTCTATATCACAAAATCATAGATTTTCAGAGTTGGAAGGACTTTGGAAGTCATCTAGCTCAGAGGTGTATTGCAAGTAGACTGTAAAACTCCAAAACTATGGTATAATTGGGATATAGTTAGCAAAATAAATAAAAGTAATACAAAACAGGTAATATTAATCTGTGTTTCTGAAGTCAATATGCACCCATAGGGATCTCTTTCTGTTTGAGTTTCAAACTATTGACTGGATACAATCCCTACCTAATGCAAGAATCCCTTCCCCTACAACACCCAATGACTGGTTCAACCTTCATTTGAATGGATTACCAACTCCTTTTTAAGGATCTCATTCTTTCCCATAGAGATTGCTGGCCTACTTTTTATAAGTCTCCTTATCTATAAGCTAGCCTTTCTTAGCTACTGGACCTAGACCCTAAGGCAGTTAGGTTTCTTAGTAGGTGAAGATTTAGGTTTAGTGATTTGTGCTGGATCTTCTCACCAAACAAAAATGGTGCTGGTGGTTTTTGATAGGGAGGTAATTTTCTTTACCATCTCTACTCCAACAAAGCATTTTCTAAATATAATGCTGCTGTTTGTTGTTTAGTCATCACAGTTATGTCCAACTCTTCATGACCTCATTTGGGATTTTCCTGTAAATATACAGGAGTGGTTTGCCATTTCCTTCTCCAGCTCCATTTTATATATGAGGAATTGAGGCAAATAGATTAAGTGACTTGCCTGGAGTCACACAGCTACTAAGTGTCTGAAGCCAGATTTGAATTCAAGCAGATGAGTCTTCTTGATTCTAAGGCCAGTGTTCTATCTGCTGTGCCACCTAGCTGCCTTCATTCCAAATATAAACAATACATTTACTCAGTGGTCCATAGCAGGACCAGTGCAATAGTAATTTTCCTCCCTGGGGCAGATGATGATCATGCCATTTCCCGGAGTCTAAGCTTTGCAACTTACTGTTTGTGTGTCTTTGGAGGAGTCATTATATCTCCTGGAGCCCCAGGCTCCTCATCTGTTAAATGAGTTCAATGGAATAGATGATCATAAAGTCCCCTTCTAGCTCAAAATCCTATGATTAATATGTGTGCCTTTCAGGGATACAGGGAAAGGTGCTCTGGAACATAGGGGAATGTTCCTCATTAGTTCTTCATTTTATTTTTTGCTTTTGTTACCTTTCCAGCCCTCACCTCTTGTTTTCACTATTTAGTTGTCCAGCAATCCCTTTTCTCATCTATACTTCACAGCAAACTTCAGCTTTACATTGTATCTCTCTCTATGTAAGGTAGAGCACAGATGTTATCTAACTGCTTGCTACAAGATAATTCAAAAAGCTTTGTCCTAGGGGATACATTTTTATAAGAGTAAACTATACCAGGAGTTTGTCAGATTTGATGGCGGGTACATTTTAATGGAGCCAAAAGGGGGCTACTGTAATTGCCCAATCTTCAATTTATTGCTCTGGACTCCCTGAATAGTTCTGCTGGAGGGACTGTTTTGTGGACTGGGAAGAGAGCGGCTGTTAATGAAATTGTTTAATCCAGAAAGTTTAAAGCAAGCGAAAGGAGGAAATTGGGAAGGAGTCACAATGTAAGATGCTGACTCTCACTGTCTTTACAAAATAAGAAAGGCCAATAAAGATTAAAAAGCTAAGAATTAGTGAAGGTACTTGCATGCATAATTTTCTCTCTGGAGTATAGTGGGGTTATTTCCAATTAATGGTTAGGAATCCAAATGGGCTAATTAGTGAGAAGATCCAGTCCCAGCCTAGGTTCACAGCATTTTTTCTCAGACCTGCTCATCATAGAGAGCCCCCTCTGAGAGCTCCTGACACTCCCCTCCCATTGCTACACTGTGGTGGAAGTGGTGGGGTCAGTAGGGGGGTTGGTACTAGGATGAACCAATTCTCTGAGAATTTACTAGTGGAAGCAATCTGGAAAGAGTATGGAGAACAATTTGTCTGCATTATGACAGTTGCATGGCAGCATCAGAGGCCAAGGGGCTTCTCCCCACAATTCTACTGGATCAGGCCTTTTAGAGGCAGCTGGGTGGCACAGTGGATAGAGGGCTGGCCCTGGAGTCAGGAAGACCCGAGTTTCAATCCATCCTTAGACTCTAGCAAGTCACTTTGGGCAAGTGACAATATCTTTCCCTCAGTTTCCTCATCTATAAAATGAGGAAAATAAAATGCCTATCCCCTAGAGGTACTGGAAGGATCAAATGAGATAAAGCTTTTAGTACTGTATCTGGCACATAGTAAATACTATATTAAGGCTAATTGTAGTTGTTGTTGTTATTGAGTAGAGAATAGATAGGTCTGGGATTTCAGTGAGAATCCAGCCTCCTCCCTGAGACTTTTTCTGAACATCCTTATACCACACACTCAGATTTCTATGCTATGAACCTTGTTTGAGAAAAATCTAGTATAATGGTAGCTTTTAATTTTTATATTAACTTTGCTTCTCAAAATATCTCCCCCTCCTCCCCACCCAGAAAGCAATTTCTTACAGCAAACAATCCTAATGAAAAAATTTTAAAATGTGGCAAAACTAATCACTCCATCAACACTAATACACTATGGGTGTAGTTGTGAACTGATCAGCCATTCCGGAGAGCAGCTTGTTGAAAGAACTATAAAACTGTGCATACTTTGAGCCATACTATTACTAGGTCCATATCACAAAAAAGATTTTAAAAAATCGAAAAGGGCCCGTTTGTACAAAAGTGTTTATAGCAGCTCTTTTTTTTTTTTTGTGGTGGCAAAGAATTAGAAATTGAGATGTCTCCCTACTAGGGAATTACGAATTACTGAACAAGTTGTGGTATATGATTGTAATAGAACACTATTATGCTATAAGAAATGACAAAGTAATTACAGAAAAGACCTGGAAAGACTTATATGAACTGATGCAAATTGAAGTGAGCAACTATGAATGACTCAGTTTTTCTCAGCAATCCAATGATCTAAGACAATTCCAAAGGACTCATGATGAAAAATGCTATTTTCAGAGAAAGAATTGATGGAATCCAGATGAAAATCAAAGCATACTGTTTTCCCACTTTATTTTCTTTGTGTTTTTTTTATAAATATGAGTCTTCTTCCACAATATAATCAGTATGGAAATGTTTTGCATGATCATATATGTATAACCTAGATTAAGTTGCCTTTCATCTCAGGGAATGGGCAGGACAGGGAATGAGGGAGAGAATTCGGAACTCAATATTTTGGAAATCAAATGTTGGAAATTGTTTTAGCATGTAATTGGATGAAAATAATACACATTTAAAAACCTAATCAACTCATCAAACAATCCAACATTTTGTGAAATATTTAGCACTTTATATAATTGACTCTAAAAGGGACAATGGGCTACCTTTCCTTGTTTTACCTGAGAGACTCAACATATCTAAAACAGATCTCATTATATATTTCTCCTCAAACCCCATTTGACCTTCCCTATTATTGCCAAGAGCTCTATTGTTCTTCTAGACACTCTGGTTCCAACTCAATATTATTCTCAATTCCCAACTCTCACTCACCCCAGATATCCAAACACACATATCCACTGAACATCTCTTATCTATGCCCTCTTTTCTCCACTTACATCCATATTCTCTCAATTGCTATAATAACTCCTTCATGGTCTCACTGCCTCAAATCTCCATACTCCAATTCATCTACTATATAGCATAGGTCTAACCATGTCACTTTCCCACCCCCAACAACTCTAGTCATTTCTGTTTATTCCAAGACCAAACATTGACTTCTCTTTTGGGCATTTAATACATCTTATAACCTGTACCCTTATCTTTTCACTCTTTTTAGCCATCACTCCTCTTCACACAAGAGCCACAATGAAATTACTTGCTATTCCTCATTTTTGGGCTCCCTGTCTCCATTCATGATTCATCCTGATTATCACCTTCTACAGGATGTCCTGCCTAGTCCTCCCAGTTGCTGGCACCTTCCCCTCTAAGTTTACTGAATATCCATTCTATAAACAACTTATATATAAACACATTTATGTTGCTTGCTCCATTAGAAAGTAAACTATTTGAGGACAGGGATTTTATTTGCTTTTTCTTTGTATCCCTCAAACTGACATATAGTGAACCCTCCATAATAACTGGCAGATTGATTGAAGGATAATGAAGGAGGGAAAATAAAAATGTAATATAGAGGGAAGAGCACTAGTTCTTGAGTTATAACTTGGATTTGAGTCCTGATTCTGTTTTTGTGTAATTAATTTCTTTCTTCCAGACTTCAGTTTCCTCCTTCATAAAATGAAGAAAGTTGGACTAAATGATATTTGATCCTAGGCCATAATGGAGATATTAAGGGTTAATCAAGAGTGGATTAAAAAAAACAACAACAAGGTGGGCAGAGCTGTATAAACAATGGCTAAGAAATAGGAATAGGAGGAAGTTGGGATAATTGGATGTGTTGCTATAACCTGAGGCAAGAAAGTGGTACAGTAGACAGAGTGTTGGGTCTGGAGTTAGGAAGACCTGAGTTCAAATTCAGCCTCAGATATTCACACAGACATTCACAAGTTAATCTCTTGCTTGCCTCAGTTTTCTCATCTCTATAGTGGGGATACCAGTAGTACCTACCATGTATGTTTGTTATTAGGATCAAGTGAAATAATATTTATGTAGAGCATTTAGCACAGTGCTTATCATATAGTGGGTGCCATATAAATCTATTATGCTTAATATCAATATTACCCATAAGCAGATTTTGGGCAAGTGAAATCTCTTAAACTCTGAAGGAGTGGTTCAGTGGAGACTGGTCCAAGATTTAAGGGCAGTAAATAACTTTGTGAAAAAGTCCCATGCAGTCATTCCAAGCCCATCTAAAATAATTTCAGAAATCCCAAGTAACTCTAGATATTATACTGTTGTTGATCTGTGTAGTGCTTATTTTAGCATTCCAATTGCAAAGGAAAGCCAAAAAATCTTTGCTTTCACTTGGAATGGGACTCAGTGACATGGGGAAGATTACCAGTGGGATTCTGTGATAGCCCAACCGCATTTTGCCAAATCTTGCAACAAGATTTACAGAACGTCCGATTCAAGGAAAGCAAAATTATGCACTATGTGGATGACATTCTTCTTGCATCCCCATCTGCTAAAGTTTGTTACCAGGACAGTAAAAAACTCCTCCTAGAGCTATATAAGAAAGGTCACAAAGTTTCCAAATCAAAACTACAATGGGTCATGCCTAAAGTGGAATACCTAGGATTTATCTTGGAAAAGGGGACGAGAAAAATTTCCAAGAAAAGAGTAGAAGACATACTGAAGCTCAGTGTGCCAAAGACTAAGAAACAACTGAGAGCCTTTTTAGGAGTGACAGGTTTCTGTAGATAATGGATCCCAGGCTATAGCCAAATAACAAAATGCCTTATGTACTTAACCAAAAACACAGTCACAGAACCTTTGAAACTAATGAAAGAGCATCTCCAAGCCTTGGCACAGCTCAAAGAAGCAATCATAACAGCTCCAGCCTTAGGTATTCCAGACTACAACAAAGAATTCCATCTCTTTGTACATGAAGCAAGAGGCATAGCTTCTGGCGTGTTAGTCCAAACTTTAGGACCCAATTTTAGGCCAGTGGCATATTATAGTACACAGCTAGATATAATTGAGAAAGGAATGATTCCCTGTTTGAGAGCAATCGCAGCTACAGCAACCATGATCCAAAAGTCATCTGATTTGGTATTAGGATCAAAACTTAATGTCTACTCTGCACACCAACTAGAATCCATATTGAAGAAATGTCATTTACAAGCTTTCACACAGCAAAGACTTTCTCAATATGAAATTGTGTTGCTAAGCAACGAAAACATCACTTTAAAACGTTGCCAACCATTGAATCTGGCATCCTTGATTCCAGATCTGCCGTTAGAGGGGGAACCCATACATAATCGCCAAGAAACAATATCAGTAGTAGAAAAGCCAAGAAATGATTTAAAAGACACTCCCCTGGAACAACCCGACATTGAAATGTATACCGATGGTTCGAGCAGGATAGTTAACGGAGAAAGGTATACTGGAGCAGCAGTAGTAACACTAACAGACACATTATGGTATGCGTCCTTACCAAAGCACATGAGCGCTCAAGGGGCAGAGCTAGTTGCTTTATTAAATGCTTTGCAAATAGGTAAAGATAAACGGGTCAATATTTACACTGATTCCCAGTATGCATTTTCAGTAATTCATGCCACTGCAGAAATTTGGAAACATAGAGGATTTTTGACAGGTGCAGGTAAAGAGATCGCATATGCCAAACTAATAATGCAACTTCTTGAGGCTGTACAACTTCCCAAGGAAGTGGCAATAATCCACTGTAGATCACACACAGGGGCTAATGATCATGTGTCTTTAGGAAACCATAGAGCTGACATTACAGCAAAATTTGGAGCTAGAGAAGGACCTTTTCAGGTATTGAATTTCTCAATAGTTGAACAGGACAATCTAACTGATACCTATAATGAGCAGGAAATTCAATCGTGGATAAAGAACTTAGGAGCAAAACAAATAAGAGGAATATGGTTTTCTCAACTAGGCAAGCCCATCTTGCCTAAAAATTTATTTTATCATGTGTGCAATGCAATACATGCACAAGGACACTGTGGAACCCAAGCTGTGATCGATTCAGTGAGACGATTTTGGACTGCACCAGGAATATCCTCATATGCCATAAGAATTTGTCAAAAATGTAAAATTTGTATGCAATTCAATCAGGGAGTTTATAAGACCAAAGGCTTAGGAGGTCGTCCCTTAGCATATACTCCATTTGAATGCATACAGATAGATTTTATCAATATGCCAAAAGACAAAGGGTTTAAGTATTGCCTTATCATCATAGACAGACTGACTAGATGGCCAGAAGTTTTTCCTTCCAAAAAGAACAACACAGCATTTGTGGTCAAAATCCTATTAAAAGAAATCATACCTAGATTTGGGATTCCCTCAAAATTGGACTCAGACCGTGGAAGTCACTTTACTCAGTCAATATTAAATGAAATTTATAAAAATCTAGGAATACAAGCAACATACCACACACCATATCATCCCCAAAGTTCAGGGCAAGTGGAAAGATTAAATAAAGACATTAAAACATTGATAGGAAAATTTTGTGCAGAGACCCACCAACAATGGACAAACATTCTGCCATTAGTTCTGTTCCATCTTAGAACACGACCCAGCGGAGATTTGCACATCTCTCCATTTGAGATGCTATATGGACACGCAATTTGGCAAGGAAGGACTTGTAAACCAGCTTACATTGCCATGATAGGTGGAGATTGTCAATTAACAAAATATATACAAGCTTTACAGACAAGAATAGCAGAATTGCATGAAATGGGCTTGATACAACAAACAGTACCCCTGGATTACAATTTGCACAACATCAAACCAGGAGACGTAGTATACTTAAAAAATTTCAATAGAAAATTGGCTACAGACATAAAATGGACTGGACCACATGAAGTATTGCTTACTACCCCAACAGCTATAAAAGTTGCAGGGAAAGACTCATGGTTTCACTGTTCCCACGTGAAACCAGAAAAAATTCAACAGCACTGTAACAGACATCAAAGATAATTAGACAACAGATAGGGCTGAGAAATGGAAACAAAAACCGATTAACATAAAAAGTACACCACAAAAAAAATAATAGTGGAACATAATGTTCGAGACAACTTTCCAACCCAGAGGAAAAGCAACCCAGAGGAAAAGCATCCCAGAGAAAAGCAACCCAGAGGAAAAGCAACCCAGAGGAAAAGATTTTAAACCAGCTCAGAGGAAAAGCATCAAGAAAAGATGCTAGAGACAAGAAACAAAGAGGGAAAGCTGAAGTGGACAGCTAAGACTTTGAACTTTGTAAATTTGTTTATATAAGAAGAGGACAGATCAAAAATGAGACTTATATGTAAGACTGAGTGTGTTGAAATAATAAAACAAAAGTAATTTCACATATTAGGAAAATAGCATGCACCACTACATAACATGGAAGAAAGAAGAGATCCATTAGTCAACATGAGAAGTGGAAATCTGAAGAAACTTGATAAGTATTAATTCAACACAACACTATTAGACACAAAACACAAAATCACAAACTGATATTGAGAGACCTTGTTTATATAAGCAAATGTCTGAAATTGTATTTATGCAAAATGTAAATATGTATATAGGTAGTTCCATAAGGTCTTAGGCAAATAGAAAGATCAATAGATATTTCTATTTGAATGACATTATGATGTAGAACAATGTATATTGTTGTATTATATGTAAATAATTTCTGTAAATAAGTTATTAGTTTTAGTTAACTTAGAATAAGTAGTATTAACACTAAGATTCAAATTTCTTGTAATAGTATTGTTCAACATTTATTGTACTGAATTTATTGTAAAACCCCAAAACTACCCTTGCCCAAACTTTCCTGCTAAGATTTCCTTAGAGTAGATTTAGTAAATTGGTAACTATAATATAAATATGTGACCTTGGGAAGGTCACAACAAAAAAGGGGAAAATTGTGGAAAGGAAACCAGACTGACAGTTTGTGGGGGAAGGGCCCAATGGGGAGTGGCAGTTGGGTCTTGTGACTAGCATTGCCTTCAGGCCGGGGGAAGACTGGGGTCCTGGTGTTGGAGGAGAGAGGAGCTTGTTCAGCCCATTCTGGAGGGCATGCTCTTCTTGTTTCAGCCCAAAGACACAGGTTTCTAAAGCTTAGAATTGTTCTTGTTTGCTTTCTGTCTATTGCTAAGATTCTGAATTAGAACAACAAGAGTAGACGGGAGTGGGACAAACCCTCCGCCAGCCTCTAGGGCCTGGCCTTTTACTCTGAAGCTAAGAAAAAACTCCAATTCCAACTGGATTATTAAACTTTATATTATTTAAATTTGCAGTCAGATAGTGGACTATCTTTTCTGGTCATCGAGGGAGCTGAACTTCTTTTCAGTCATCAAGGCAATAAAAAACCTTTTTGGACCCCTGCTGTTTCCTCTCAGCAAGGGGCATCTCCCTCCCCTGCTTCACCAAACCGTGTTCCCTCTCTCCCCTTAACTCCTCCATACCCCATAGAAACCTCCCATTTATCCCCATTTTTCCCAATCCTATTTCCTTTCCCAATAAATATTACATCCAGGACAATTTTCTCACAATATTCAGTCTCAGAGATACTGATTTCTTGCTACATTTATATACTCATTTCTAGCTCAGGTTTATTTCAAATGTTTCTCTTTTGCTTTGTGTGATGGTATGAAAGGCAATTAAATTTGCTGAAAAAAAAATACTGCTATTAGTAACAGAAGAGATCTGAATTTGAATCCTGGCTCTGACTCTTACTGGTATTTTGAACAAAGTTCACTTCTTTAAGACTGCAAAATGGGTTTAATAATATCAACAATATCTACTTCATAAGGTTGTTGTGAGGAACAAATAAGATCCTGTACCTTTCTAATCTTTTCTAGGTCATGAGATGAACAAGTTAAAGGACTAGACATTTTCATTAATCCCTTCAAGCCCTCAGATCTCCCTAAATCAGAAATTATTCACCTAAAAAGATAAGGATGAAGAAATGTCAGTTGTCTCTGATTTGGGACATCTAAAAGGAAGTTAAAAAAAAAGACCACAAATCCATGAACTAACATCTACAGCATATTTAGCATCCCTCCCCCATCCTGAATGCTCCAAGGCAGGGTAGCTACACTAGCCAACCACAGGATCCTAAAACAAGAGTCAGCCCCACATCTGGGTCTTTCCTCTCTCTTTTCAGTGCAATGGAGTTCTTGGATCCAGGCTGAAAAAAGCCTGCTCAGTCCAGGATAGATAGAAAAGTCAGAGCTCCAGACTTTAGAAGAGGGGCCACAAAGCCAGAAGTGCTGCAAGAAAAATTTCTGGCTATAAAAGGTCTCTGTAGGAGAGCAAGAAACAGAGGGCAGGGGCCAGGACCCATGGATATAGAGATTAACACCTCCCCTACATTCCCCCACCACATGCACCTCCTTTTTCCCATAGACTAATAGTCAAAGACTACAAAAATCAACCTCTAGCATCAGCAAGGCAACTGTGCTGGGCCAGAGAACTGAGGAACAGAGGGAGCAAGACAGGACACCAGGGAAGGACAAAGGGTGTGTGGTTGGACGGGTATCACTCCATTAAGCCTGGAAGGAAAGCTTTATGGCACAGCCAGGGCCTATTCTGGTCACCCAAAAGTCACTTGGGTTGGAGACCCAAGACTTGGGTTGGATTGGAGAACCATGAATTGCCCCACTGTGTGAGGAGGCTAAGATGCTTTGAAATCCAGCTCCAAGAGAAGTCACCATCAGAAGGGAGGGAGTCAGAGAGTTCAGAAAAAGACCCAAGTTATCAAAGATCTCGAGAAGAAAAACACTCAAAGATCTTGAGCATAAGCAGATACATCAACAGGGACAAATTTAATGGCAGCAAGACATATACGTCCAGGTTTGATTTCAGGCATCTATAAGCAAATATCATAAAACAAAGGAAAATGACCCAATATTTGATGACAGGAGTCCCTGTGGAATTTGAAAAGAATTTGAAACAATCACACACTCTTCCTGAGTAGTTTAAAAGAGAAAAGAGAATTATGAGAGCAGACTATATAGCATGCATAGCAAAAAAAGTTAGAATAGTAAAATTGGAATGTGCAGTGGCATATCTTGCCAAAGGAAGAATAGAGAGAACAATAGCTTAAGAATATAATTACACAGACAGAAAGAACAAGCTAGAAGAGAGAAGCAAAAAAGAATAATAACATTACAAGAAAATGTGCTCACTATGTAAACAGTAAATTCTTGTTTACAGTCTTTTCAGTTGTGTCTGACTCTTCATGACCCCATTTAGTGTTTTCTTGGCAAAGACACTGGAGTGGCTTACCATTTCATTTTCTAGCTCATTTTATAGATGAGGAAACGGAGGCAAAAGGGGTTAAGTGACTTGTCCACGATCACATAGCTAGTAAGTGTCTGAGGCCAGATTTGAACTCAGGAAGAAGAGTCTTTCTGACTTCAGGTCAATCCCATTATTTGCTGTGTCTCTTCACTGCACAAGCACTAAATACAAGTTAGTTAATGTAAGATGGGGATGAGGGTAGAGCCATTCAAAAGTAGAAATCTTTCTTTGCACAGAAAGTTTGATTTTGCCTATATCCAACTCAAATTCCATCTGGACAGAAGAGTCCAAGGGAAAAATTTAGGCTCAAACTAAGATGTATTAAGAATTTATTTAGCACCTACTATATACCTAGCAGATTGCTGTGGGAGATGTATGGGTAACAGAAGACCTGGTCTCTAAATTTAAGAACCCAATAGTCTACTAGGGAAGACAAGACTTTCACAAATGTGAAAAAGAATACTAAAGGCAACATGTCAATTAAGGGTCGAAAATAAAGTGATCTAGACAAATAAGTGCAATCAAAGCTTACAGAAAGGTGAGATCTATATGGGCTGGAATAGTGGGGAGAAGGCTCATGCATGAATTGGGGAAAAGTTAAAGAGAAGGAAGGAAAGTATTCTGGGAGTCAGAACATCCTGAGCAAAGTTGCAGAGGTGGGAATAAACCTGTTGTGCTTATCTGAAAGCAAGCTGATTTTATTGTTTGAAGTGGAGATTTTGTGTGTAGGAATATGGGGTGTAAAGTCTGGATGTTTTGAGTCCAGATAATAAACTTGAAAACCAGAATGCAAGTTATAATTTTTTTTTTGCCCTGTGGGCAATGTGAGTCCAAAATAAGATCTTGAGGAGGGGATGGTGTAATAAAAATAGTATTTCAGTAAGATGAATTGATGGTGATATATAGAATGGATTGAATGGAGAGAGTCTACTGACCCGGTATCTGATTAGGAAGTGATTATAATAATTCAGATAGGAGATGAGAAGCAGTGAACAAGGAGAACAGCAGTAGGTTAGGGAAAAAAAAAGACTGATGAAAGGTATTTCAAAGTTAAAAACAAAAATACTGGCTGAATATATGTGAGGGCAACTAGGTGATATGGTGGCTCACTTAGCATCAGGAAGAGCTGAGTTCAAATCCTACATCAGATACTTGGCTGGGTTATGGGCAAATCACTTAGAATGTTTGAACCTCAATTTCTTCACCTGTAAAGTGAGGAAGTTGAACTCAATAGCTTCTAAAGTTCCTTTCAGTTCTAAATTTATGCTCTTGTGAGAGTAAGAGTCAAAGTCTGGGAAACTTTGGGAATATGATAAATTTATATCTCTCCATTTCTCTTTTGCCCCCCCTTTTTTTTTTGCACCAAGAAATTCATGAATCCTAACTCTTAGACATTCAAATAGAGCTTTCAAAAGAGAAGTGAGAGGAGAGGACGCTTTTCTCCTTTTGATGATTTCAATTTCTCTTACATCCTTAGGAAATATATACTATTTCAAAATATCTCCCTTTCTTTTTTCATCTTCTCATTATTTTTCTTCTTTCTTCTTGTTTCACTTCTTCCTCAGTCCCAATGTCAAAAGTAATAGACAGTTTTTTAATTGGGAAGGAATTATGTCAATCTCCCCATCTCAACATCAAGCTTTCACACTGGATAAATGATGAGATTAGAACTCTTCAGCTGCTTCATAAGAATATGAAGTTTTTTCACATTCAAGCATTTACAGCAGAGATTCAAGGCTAACTTTGCCCAAACCTGTCACATGGGGTGAGGAAAATTCTTTCTCTGAGAAGGCTCACTAAATCAGCACTATTGAGTCAATAAAAGGCTCCAATGGAGAGGGAGATGAGGAGACTTTATGTCCTCCTCCTGCTGAATAGGGTAGTGAAATTAGGCTAATTAGATTGTATGAGCACTTAGATAGCACCAGATAAATAGATAAACAAATAAATTTGGTCCCAGAGAGCTACCCAGGGGTGAGATGTGGTCTCTGTTAATGAATAAAGATGTGCCCACTGCAATCACACTCAATCCTTAAACACAGCTCTATTGGGAAATCCCAGATGTTTAAGCCAATCCCTTTGCTGACTTTAAGGGCAAGTTATTATTAAGCTATTTCCCATGTTTGTCCATGTAATATAAAAGCTTTTTTGGGGTGGGGGTCAGAGAGTTATTTTCCAGTTTTTTTGAATCTTAATGAATAAAAGATGAACAAAAAATCATATCCAATAAGATTCCATGGAACATTGCAACCCCCCCCCTTTCCCCCTTTTTTGCCAATTGGGTTTATTATAGCAGTCTATTTCAGTTGTTGACATCAGGATTCATTTTTTGCATAATAGCTTGTACTCATGTTGACTTTTCCCAAGGTTTTCTAACAAGAATAGAAACTGTCAGAAGATTCATGTGACTGTGGAAATAATTAATACAAATCATACACAGTATGACTTTTTATACATTATCCTGAAAAAGCATGTGCCTCATTTACTGGATGGAAACAGAATGGCCACCAATATATTTATAATTTCATGAATAAATCTGGAAAATTTTTAATTCTATAAACATTGCCCACTTTTGAGGCTAAAACCAAAATGTTTTGTGTGTGTGACAAACAGGAAGTCATTGGAGTCATTAGTACATTTGTCACATAAGAGAACAGGGGACACTGTTATTGGCAAACCCAATAGATATGAGCAAACTGGTATTTTGTTGATTATATTGTCATTGGAGAATGGGTCTTTTAATGTTGTTCAACATTCATTAAGAGCTACTATGTTCAGAGCACAGTGCTCCGTGCTGGTAGAAATAGAAATTTAGATAAGCCTGCATAATCTCTATTCCCTCTCATTATACTCTAATGCCTACTTATACATCTTCTCTCTGATAATACGAGTAGCCTAGCCAATCATCATCTTTACAGGCCATCATCATCTTTCATTTGTACTACTGCAATAGCTTTCTTTCTTATCCCCCCCAAAATTCAATTTATTTATTTATTTAATTTAGAATATTTTCCATGGTTACATGATTCGTATTCTTTCCCTCCCCTCCTCCCAAACCCCTCCCATAGCAAACAAGCAATTCCACATGATCCATTATATGTTTTCCCTCTATGTTTTTACTCTCACAGTTCTTTCTCTGGATGTAGATAGCATCCTTTCTCATAAGTCTCTCAGAATTGTCCTGGATCTTTGCATGCAATAGCTTTCTAATTGATTTCTCTAATTCAGTCTCTGTCTTTCCTAATCCATTCTCCATAATCTGGCTATTTCATGTTCTTTAAACACAGAACTGACTATGCCAAGATACTACCTAACTCAAAATCTTCAGTGGCTTCTTAATTCCTCTATGATAAAACACAATTTCCTTTGTGGAAAAAAATGATCATGGGAAGTTTATGTCAAGGAAACAGCAAGGGAATGAATGCCCTTAATCAGGAGAAATGCAGTTAGAAATGCACTGTTGGTAGAATAAATAAAGTTGATTTAGGAAGGTAGATTGTTAAAATAACAGTTCTCACCTGTAGCCAAAAGGAGGCAGGAGTCAGAACCAGAAAGAAAAAGGTACCCCCTTTCTTATTTTGTGGAAATTAGAGTTTAGCCTAGGTATGGAAGTAAAGTGATAAAAAACTTCGAGGGGATTAAACAGTTTACTGAAGGATAAGATCCAACATGGCAGCTAGGTGGCATAGTGAATAGAGCACTGGGCTTGAAATCAAGAAGACTTATTTTCCTGAATTCAAATCTGACCACAAGTGCTTAATAACTGTGTGACTTTGAATAAGTTACTTAACCCCATTTACCTCAGTTTCTTCATCTATAAAATGAGCTGAAGAAAGAAATGGCAAACCATTCCAGTATCTTGGCCGAGATATCCTCAAATGGGGTTATGAAGAATTTGACACAAATGAAAATGGTCAAAAAGAACTATCATGGAGTGTCCTACCCTCCCCCTGCACCACAGCTAAGCTAAGGCACTGTATTCAAGGGGAGAGCTGGCAGTGGAGTGAAAGAGGGAACAAGGCTCAGGATCCCTATGCAGCCACTTCAGTTGTATAGGCAGAAATGGGCTTCAAGAGATAGAGAAGTCTGTTATTCTGTCCTGAAGAGCAGAAGACTGTGATAAGGAAATGAATAAGTGATTCCCCTGCAACCCTCCCCCCCCCATAAAAGGCAAGTGTATTCTATGTATTTGAAGTTGTTGGAGAAGTGACCTCTGGGTAAGGAAGGTTTTTACTGGATGTTAACATTTATATGTCCTATTTTCAGATGTGGAGGGGACTCATTCTACTTTAATGCTACAAAGAAAAAGCCATTTCCTGAATGCTAAGGATTTTCAAAGAAAAGTAAACCCTTTTACTTTTGACAGAGGTTTTGGCTAGATTAAATATTTTGAAGGTCATATAATTATATATTTAATATCGGGCAAATGATTTACAAGATGACTAAAATTAATTCAAATATATTCAAACTAAAGTTATAAAAGTTCTCAGAGAAAAAGTTGCATACTTTCTCAAAATAGGGATTTCCTAATTAAACTGTCTGGCTATACCAGCTAAAATTCCTATAGAAATGTGATTACTTTGTTTCAATGCAGCTTGGAGCTATTATTAAAAGATGGCTTATGTCACATTCCAATTTCTTCCATTGTACTAAGAATTAAAACTCAGCTAAATGTTGATTATTTTTCATTTCTAAACACACTCTTGCCTTGACCTGATACCAGAGATGACATAAATGATTAAAAATTTTCATCAGGAAATTTTTATTGAGCATGAATAATTTTTTTTAGCATGAGTAATTATCCATTTAATACATTATGGTAAATGTTTTCTTTTTGAATAGACTATTATACACTTTAAGTCATCAGGTCTTGGACATGATGCAGGAATTTTGTATCCTTGGGAACCCAGAAGCACTTGGCAGAGTATCTGGCATACAGTAAAAGTCTAATAAATGTTTGTTTTTTTTTAATATCTGACTAGTTATAGGACACAGAAAAATGCTTCTATATGTCTGAGTTGTCAATTAGCAACCAGGTCAACCAGCAAAAGTTGTAATTAGTGTTGTACTATCTGACTTGCCTGATACTGATTAATAGTTGTTATTCAAAGGACATTGAGTTTCCTTTTCTTCCATTATCCTCTATCCTCTATTGATTTTTCTTGTTGTTTAGTCACTTTTCAGTTGTATCCTACTCTCTGTGACCCCATTTGGGGTTTTCATATCAGAGTGGTTTGCTGTTTCCCCCTCCAGCTCATTTTATAGATGAGGAAACTGAGGCAAACAAGGTTAAGTGACTTGCCAAGGATCACACAGCTTTTAAGTGTCTGAGACTACATTTAAACTCAGGACTTCTTGACTTCAGGCTGGACTCTCTATCCATTGTGCCACCTACCTTCCTCTATAAATTCTACATAAGACTAATATCTGGTGTATAAACCTGAGGAGGTAAAGCATTCTTGTTTTTTATTCACTTGACAGGAATGCCTATTGAGCATGCTTCATGTGGAAAGTGTAAGAGGACACTACATGGGGAAAACTGGAGTTGTAGCAAAGCTGACTACGAATGTTCACTGTGTTGCTTAATATCACCTTTAAAATGGAGGCACTAGAGGCAACTAGGTGATACAGTGGATGTGGGACCTGGCCTGGAGTTAGGAAGACCCAAATTCAAATGCAGCTTCAAACACTTATTAACTGTAGGATCCTGGACAAGTCACCTAATTCTTATCTGCTTTGGTTTCCTAAACTATAAAGTGGGCACAATAATAGCATCTATTCCCCAAGGTTGCATTTGTATAGCGCCTAGCACAGTGCCTGGCTTTACAAAGTAGGTGCTTAATAAATGCTTCTTCCCTCCATAAGCTCATTCCTACCTGAAGGGTGTGGGATAGCTTTCAGCTGGGACTCATTAAAAGGAGCAATGCCAGGTGATAAGAAGCACAGTTTTTGGCTGGATGAAATTCTTTACTGCTTGAGAGGTTTGAGCTAGTCCTTTCTTCTTCTTCTGGCTTGGATAGTTAACATTGGATCCTCTCCTCAATTTGTTGTCCTGATAAAGAAACTCCCCCTCCTGGAAGGAACCCCACCTAAGCCCAGAACCTCCTATCACAACTCTATCTCATTAGGATTGCCCCCTCCCACATCTGGCACCTGTTACCTCTTTTCAAGCCCAAGTCTTGGGTTACATAATTTTGTCACTTGAAGCCCATCTTTGACTGGGCTTCCTGACATCTCCCTCTCTCATGGGGGGAGTTTTTGCATTTGTGGAAACAAACCTCTGTTTATATCCCCATTTTGTTTGCCTGCTTACCGAATTTCATATATGACAATAAAGCTTATTTGTATCACCTTCCTGAGTGTGGACTCCTGGGAATTCCTGAAACCAGGTCTTTGCTTTAGCCTGAGCTATATCAAGCAGGAAGTCACTCTAAACATATAACTTCTAATAATAGAAAGAAATGAACTTTTTATTGATCTGCATTTATTGCCTCCTTAAGACAAATGCAAGTCAATTGAATGAGAGATCTAGAATTCGTCTACCTTTAAAAGCAATCTTGGTGACACTGGCTAAGTTTTTGTTTTGAGTTCTTTACTCCCAAAATTGTAACTACTGATGAGGATTAGAATGTGCTACAATACATTTTCTCTCACTTGAACTTCTAGACTTTAATACATAAACATTAGATGCTTAATAAATGCATATTGATGGACTGACTGTTAAAGATGCCATGATTTTGTTGGTGTGAATAAATGTGCAGATGAAACATCCTGATGATTTAAGATGTTTTTCCATAGTTTCTTACATCACTCTGAGGTTAAATTTATTAAGGCTCCTCCTCAGATGACCAAAATAGAGTTTGCCAACAGCTCTGTAGTTCATGCTTTTCCATTTTGGTAGGACTTGTTCCTTCCCAATTAAATTGATTTCAGAAATTCCAGTGTTGCAGAAGAAGAGGATCTTAGGGGACTATTGGCTTCTTTAATGTCTTGTACCTTTCAATTTCTGATTTGATTATTCAAATTCAAAGAAAGAATACATATTAGGAATGCCATATTAGTTTTTTAGATTTTTGTTTTTTGCAGAGGAGTGCTTTTCTGGGGGTTTCGACCTGAGTTTTTATTCTCATAGGGAGCCTCTGAAGAAGAAACTCCATCTACAACTGTGTCCTGGCCACTGTTATGAAAGTCATGATTTTTAAATATATTTTCTGGGCAATGACTTCTGTAGAATCATGCCACCAATAAATATGGCATGAGAGGAGGGAACTTAAAACTTCCTGACTCTAGACCAGTCTAGCCTTCTATCTATTATGTCATTGTTCTATCTCTTCTCTTGTACATTAGTGATAGAAAATGCTTCTCTCCCTCAACCTAGTAGCTAAAAGAAACGAACAAATTCATGACAGGATATGATAAGTATGTCTACTTTCAAGGTTAATCAATTCTGAATAATATAAACTGTGATGATTAGAGCTATTAGTGCACACGAATAAATGAAAAAGTGTGTGAATTTCTTCAAGTATATAATTAATTTTTTATAGCAGAGATCCAGGCTCAGTACAGATGCAGGCTCAGTGAACACTCATTTTCTAACACCTTTCATCAACTCAAAAGTCATTCAATGAAAAAAAAATGACCCAAATAGAAGCATAAACAGAACTCTGATTCATGAATTTATTTGCTCATTGTTCTTCTCTATTGAGATGGATTATGTAGTTATAACACATTATAGGAACTTTGAAATATCAGCCCTAGCATTCTTGATTAGTTAAACTTTCATTTTCAATCAAATGTGCTGAACACTGTGGTTCCTTAGCTGACTTGCCTATTCTGTAGTAAACTACTATTATACATGCCTGTGCTTTGATCACCATATCTTTCTGCCAAGACAACAGTCATCTTAACAAAACTGGCATTACTTTCTTTTGTATCATTACTTGTTACAACACATTAACTGTTCTTAGGACTTTGATGGGAGACAATTGCAAAATCATGGACACCATTTTTAGGTGGGAAAAGGCAGCCTAGATCTATGGAGAAAGAGCAGGGACCCCAAGACATCTTATTGTCTCTGGAAAAAAAAGAGGTTCCATGATTAGCCTTTTCAATGCAGTTGAAGATCTCAAAACCTTCAATTCATATAATTCACAATATTATTTAACCTAAACCCTTCCTATCAGAAACAGGAAACATACCCTTTTGGTAGAGAAGTCTTAGATTTCATATCCTTCTCAAATCCATCTGTTACTGGGGGACAATGAGAATTCACATACTGATGGTCTTAACCTATATGAACAGTGCTTTGACAGCTATCTAGTCACATTAGGAAAAGAAGAAAGTAAGAGCAAGATAAATGTTATTTCTTTATTACTTTAAAAAAAAAGCAATTTCTGTAAACTCTCTTGTGATACAAATAATCATTCTTACTTGCTTTACCATAAAAATGGAATGCCCTCAAACAACAGAGATTTTTAATGATTAGAAAAAGGGAAATTGAGCACTGACAACAATAACAATGCTCTTACTAAGCATCCTTCATGCTTGGTAGCTGTCAAAGTGCTCTTGTGTAGGATTTCATTCAATAGGGCACTGATGGTAATGAGAAAATGCTTCAGAGTTAGAAGCTGGCACCAGAAACATAATTGTAGCATGATTTAAGGTATTTGATAGATGAAAATTCATTTGTGGACTTTTTTTATATAAAAGAGAAGCCGAGTAGTATTTATTCAAGTTACAAAAGTACACTTTTCTTTATAAAGGATTCCTGGTTGAATTTCTTTAAGTAGCAAGATCCTTTAGTGAAATAGGATTCAGGTTACAAAAAACTCTAATGCCCCTTTGCATGTAACTCTTCAAGAGTTCTGAAGTCACTTTTAAATCCAGCTCTATGTTCCTAGGAACTTATCTAAAATGAGGTTTTCTCTGGGTATGTGAGGTATACTATATAAAGATTATGAACCCTTAGTAAACAAACCCAGATTACGTTAACATTTAAGTACCAAAGGAGATGACACTGAGATCATAGAATTATAGACTGGAGAGGGAAGAGACCTTGGTCAGGTTGGCCTACTCTTCATTTCTAAGATAAGAAAACCAAGGTGAAATAAAGTCAAAAAATTTCAAAATCACATAGGGTAGTGGTAGTCTCTCGGTGATCGAGAATGACTATTGTCTTTGTGCAGTTTCATCTACGGTGTACCCTTATGTGGCTTTGAAGTCTAAAGACTGAGGCGCAGAGTTTGTGGCACATGGGTCATGGGACGCCAGTTGTTACTGGAGGTGCGGTTGTGGCCTGGTGTTGGCGTTCACGCGCAGCGGCAAGACGTTGATGTCGCTCATCTTCAAAGGTGGTGGCGGCATGGTGAATGTGGGTTCGCCAGCTGCTTCTGTCAGAGGCAGCGAGTTCTAGTTGCTTTGGTGTAATGCCAGCCCACTTCAAGTTGGACTTTAGTTGATCCTTGAATCTTTTCTTTGGTCGGCCTTGTTTCCTGAGTCCAGCTGACAGTTCACCGTAGAATACCTGTCTTGGTATTCGCTGTGGGTTCATGCGGATGACGTGTCCAGACCATCGTAGCTGGGATTTGAGGACCATGACTTCGATGCTGGTGGAGTTGGCTCTGTCGAGGACTTCCTGATTGGTGATTCAGTCTTGCCATTGGATCCTCATGATTGACCAGAGAGAGCGTTGGTGGAATTGCTCCAGCTGTTTCATGTGTCTCCGGTACAGTGTCCATGTCTCGCAACCGTACAGGAGCGAGCTGAGGACCACTGTGTTATACACTTTGAGCTTCGTCGCATTGCTTACACCTCTGTGTTGGAGGACTTTGGAGCGCAGCCGCCCGAGTGCCTGGCTGGCCTTTTGGATCCTGGCATTAATCTCGTGGTCTAGGGACCCGTCGTTGGCGATGGTGCTGCCCAGGTACTTGAAAGTGTTGACGTTAGAAAGTTGCGTGCTGTCGATTGTAATGCACGGCTGGTTCATTGGCCTCCCTGGTGCAGGTTGGAACAGCACCTCTGTTTTGCTGAGGCTGATAGTCAGGCCAAACAGTTTTGTTGCGGTGGAGAACCTGTCCACAATGGTTTGGAGATGATTTTCTTGGTGGGCCATGAGAGCACAGTCATCTGCGAAGAGAGCTTCCAGGATGAGTCTCTCTGTTGTCTTTGTTTTTGCAGTCAGGCGGTGAAGGTCAAATAGTGATCCTTCCAGTCGGTATTTGATATAGACGCCCAGCTCTAGATCCATCACAGCATGTCATAATACTTGGGTGAAAAATAGGTTGAATAGTACTGGAGCGAGGACACAGCCTTGTTTCACGCCATTGGAGATGTTGAAGCAATCGGAAGTCTTTCCACTAGATAGGACTTCCCCTGTCATGTCGACATGAAAGAGCTGGATCAGTTTGACGAATTTTGCTAGGCAACAGAGCTTGCTGAGGATCATCCACAATGCGTCCCTGTTCACTGTGTCAAACGCCTTTGTCAAGTCTATGAAGACAATGTAGAGACTCAGGTTCTGCTCAAGGCATTTTTCCTGCATTTGCCTCACTGTGAAGACCATGTCGATGGTGCTGTGATCTGGTCGGAAGCCACATTGTTATTCAGGCAGGTTCTGCTCTGAAACAGATGACAGGAGTCTGTTGAGTATAACATGGGTGAGGATCTTTCTGGCAGAGGAGAGTAGTGAGATGCCTCTGTAGTTATCACAGGCTGCTCGTGAGCCTTTGTTCTTGTATAGGGTTACGATAGAGGCATCTCTGAGTTCTGGGGGCATGTCTTCCTCTTCCCATATGCTGGTCAGCACTATGTGGAACGCCTGGAACACCTTTCCATTTAAGGCCTTGTATACCTCGGTTGGGATCCCGTCTTTACCGGGTGCCTTGCCTGCACTCATTTGTTTAATGGCTTTTTGGACTTCCTCTATTGAAGGAGGGACGTCAAGTTGTTCAATGGAGCGGTTTTGGGGGATCTGGTCAAGGGCGCTTTGGTCGACTGAAGAGGGTTGGTTGAAAAGCTGACTGAAGTGTTCTTTCCACCTGTTGCTGATGCCTTTTTTTTTAATCATTTATGAGAGTGTCACCATCAGAGGATAGCAAGGAAGTGGTGGTGGGTTTTAATGGCCCATAGACAGTCTTGAGGGCACTGAAAAATTGTTTGTAGTTTTTCATATCAGCAAACCGCTGGATTTCTTCTGCCTTTTTTCCCCACCATCGGTCTTGCATCTTCCTGATCTCACACTGCACCGTGGCTTGGAGAGACTTGAATCTGTCCTTTTTAGGAGCAGAGTTTGGATTATTTTGCCACTCCATAAAGGCTTTGTTCTTCTTGCTCAATAGGTCTTCAATAGCAGTGTTGTTCTCATTGAACCAGTCCTGGTGGTTGCGTTGTTTTGGGCCTAGGACTGCCTTTGATGTTTCCTTCACTGCGTCTCTGAACTGGTTCCATTTCTCGGTTTAGCTTCCAGTGAGTGGTCCCTTGGCAGACAGCTTGTTGTCCAAGCAGGACTGGAATGTTTGCAAATAAGATGGATCACATAGGGTAGTAAATAACAAAGGGTGGATTCTTATCTAGACCTTAAGAAAGAACATGGAATAGTGTAATTCATGAAATGGCACAAAATGACAAAAAGTATTAAGCCAGAAACAAAACTTTAGAACTTTCTCATAATGCTGCATATCAGTGCTTTCTTTTTGTTATTGTGCATACAAGAAGAAATTGATTTGTTGACTTGTGTTTTATAGAGAGGGGAGTCTAAAACAGAGTATAGTAACTATTGGACTTTAATGGAAAGATAAAGTTATAACCTTTTATTTAATATAGTTTTCCCCTGAGTTCATCTATAGGTAACCAAGTGAGAAGACCTTTTCTAGATTCTAGTTCTCAGAGGATTATTTGGGTTATATCTGTGCAGTCTGAAGTATCTAAAGTCTAGGGGTTCACTCATTATAATCCTAGGATCATAGATCTAGACTTGGAAAGAACTTTAGAGGTCATCTAGTCCAATCCCTACATTTTATGGATGAAGAAATTGAGGCTTAACAAGATTATATGACTTGCTCAGGGTTATAGAGGTATGAATTGTTAGAAGTGGGATTTGAATCCAGATTCTGACTCCAGAGTTATTAATCTTTCTACTGTTCCACACTGTGTTAGATGCCTTCCAGTTGAAAAATTCTTTTTTGCTTCAGCTTACTTGAGTCAAAAATCCTGTAGAAGTTCAGGAGGATGGAGGTGAGAGTAGTGTTCTATAATGGAATAAAACTAGTCTAGGTATTAGAAAGTCTGGGATGGAGTCCAGAATATGCTACTGAATAGCCATGCAACCTTCTGGAGATCACTTCAATCCTCTGAATTTCTATTTCCTCATCTGTATATTGTGTCAAAAGTCATAGAACAATTTAAAAATTTAGTAGCTTAAAACTGCACTAAGATTTTTGGGACATCATGTGTAATGGGAATAGTCATTATCTGTTCTATGTCACATGATTTCTTTTGAACATTAGGTAAGCTATTATACATAAAGTTTTAAATCAAAAGATCTGTGTAAATTCCAAATTCATTAATTAAATTCCAAATTTATTATTAATTTATTTTATAACATGTGTATTGAGAATTATTTTCACATTATCTTTGTTTACCAATATCTCTCCCTTTCCAACTCAGAGAGCCATCCTTATAACAAAGAAGTAAAAATGAAAGTTTTGAGTTAAAAATAAAGAAAAATGAAGTTTAGTAGAACTAACCAAAGGATCAACCAAAATCTAACATATATTTGGCATTCCTCATCTCCACAAAGAAGGGAGTGAGGTGTAGTCTCAGATATTTTTCTTGGGGTCAACCTTTATTATTACATGAATACAGTATCTATTTTTGATTCATTATTTAAAGAAAAATTGCTCATATGATACTGTTCAGAAATCTCCCAGTTTCCTTGATTGGTATCTCGTCTACATTTATTTAAAGCTCAAGGTTTATTTGCATGGCATGCCTGTTATCTTTCCTAGAGTCTCCAAAGAATAAAGTGTTACACAGATGAATGTTTTCTTTTAAATATGTATCACAGCACCAAATCGAGACATACTGAAAACCCCTAATATCATATTCAGATAACTTGTGTCATTTTTGAGGAGAATGGCTAAAGGAGACAAGGGAAATTTTAACTCATATAAGAGAGACATGTAAAACTCAGAGCTTTTCTATAGAACTATCACGTAATCCTGTGTCACTTCATTCCAGAGTTAGGCATATTCCCGAGCATCTTCAGAGACCATCAAATCTAACCAAGAGAAGAATGAGATATACCTCTGTAACTTGTTCCTCCCTCCCCACCCACCAAAGGGGAAGGTCATCCATTCAGACTTAGTCTGAACTCAGAACTTCATATGAACTAAACTTCCTATGGTATTCTATTTCATGTTTGGACATTTTTATTTACATAAAAGCTAAATCCACCTCCTCACAACTTCTGTTTATTGCTCTGTGATTTAGGGTTAGGCAGAACAAGTCTAAGCCCTTATGTCAAGGCCCTGCATATGATGGAAGGTAATTATTTCTTTAAAAGACAGACAGTAAAGGACCAATCATTTCATAGCTGTAAAGTATGAACATCTTATGCACAGGGACATTTCTTTTTTCTTTTGGACCCCCTTCACACTCTAGTGCCCTCCCCTATACACAATGTTATTTAGTTTACCTTGTGTTCAAATGCTGGCACAATTGATAAAGTACTTATTAGATGAGAAAATAGACTTTAAAGTAGCCTTGAAAACTAGCATGTGGGTTTCAAGGTCAGGATTAGGGTAGTGGTGGTGGTGGTTGTCCTTTGCACTTGAACAGGAACAAGAGGAAGTGAAATTAAATCACTAATGATGTCTTTGGACTAATGCATAAATTGGATTTAAGTGAGACAGAGTTGCATGTTCTAGAGCATAGTTAGACATTGACTACATTCCATCTTGAATTTCCCTTTGGTGGGGAGGGGGGAAGTTGCAGAGGTATATCTCATTATTCTCTTGGTTAGATCTCTGAAGATGCTTGTGAATATGCCTAACTCTGGAATGAAGGATTACGTGATAGTTCTATAGAAAAGCTCTGAGTTTTACATGTCTCTTTTATACGAGTTACAATTTCCCTTGTCTCCTTAAGCCATTCTCCACAGTCTTTCTCTTTCAGAGTTGTCAAAGTCCAGTGGCAAGACAAAAATTCAAGATGGGATGCAGTCAATGTCTAACCATGCTCTAGAAATGAGGCCCTTTAACAGTGGATGAAGGAAAAGGAGGTTATATAGAAAGGCTGATCAAAATATCACATCTTGCCCAAGCTTGAAAAGCTGTGCTAAAAATGCCATTAGTTTCATGTGGGATTGTGGTTCATTAGTGCTTACAACAAAACTCAAACAATAGGCCAAGGCTAGAAGAGAGAAAAGCAAAAGGAAACTATTTTAGCTAGATATTCCTTGCCCCACAAAGTGTGGGAGGTGTGAAAACCTTAACTGCACAGGACTATAGAAGTCAGCCAGAGATGAAAGTGCCTCTAAGAATATAAGCTGCAATCACAGCTTTGTCCTTATCCATTTATTTACCTGCTGCTACTGCTAAGGGAATAGCAGGTGAAAATAATTGTGCCTTATGGAAGGAAGGGACTTTGGAATGAGAAGGAACCTATGCAAAAGCTAGGAATTTGTTGCCTTAGTGGAAGGAACTCAGTGTTCCTTCAGCTGAAGAGAGCACAGTGCTCCCCAGTCCAGTCTCTGGCTGAGGGTAGAAGAAAGACTGTAGATGCCCATGGAAGAGTGGGTGTAGAAGACAAGTTGATCAATTTGTCCAAAAGAGATGCCAAACCCTGAAAAATAGCATGGAGACTGAGCTATTTGTCCGGCACAGGTAGCAGCAACCCAATATGGTCTATGTAGCACAACCATTAATGACCTGCTGCACCCAATCCAGCAGCAGGTTTTCTTGTCCAATTAAGACACCGTAATCTAAGAGGACCAAACCCAACTGAATAATCATACCAGTGGAGGCAACATTCCCTCAAAAGGGCCAGTCCTATAAAGAGTAGTAACTACAGGATTACCTTTAGAAACGAAGGAGCAGTAACAGGCACCTTTCTGGGGGACCCGACTTGCCAATGGCAGTGTGAGATGGGTGAATGAGTCCTGAGGAAGGGACATATTACACACATGCAGGGATGCATATGAAGATATGCATACATATTACATATGTGCACGTACACACATATCTATATACAGAGAGAGAGAGAGAGAGAGAGAGAGAGAGAGAGAGAGAGAGAGAGAGAGAGAGAGAGAGAGAGAGAGAGAGAGAGAGAAATACACACAAAGAACTATAAAGCCCTGTGAGGACAGTATTAGCAGTTGAAAGGGGATTGAAAAGGCTATATATAGGAGATATATCTGAATTACAATTTATGGGAATAGAGACCCTATGAGGTAGAGGAAAGGAGAGAAAGCATTGCAGACATGGGGGAGAGCAGATTGGCAGTTTTCCCTTGTGTGGACCTCTGTCTCTGTGTGAAGCTGGCAGACTGTGGAATTCATTACAGAATACTTCATTACCAGGAGACAAAAGCACATGATGAGAATTTGATGATGCCAATTCTTAGGCTTCTGCATGAACTTCTAACTTTTGAGGCTCAACTCTATTTTTTACCACTTTACCACTTAAAGGCAAAAAGCAAAGGAGAAGCAAAACTTGTCTAAAATAGTATAATTCTATGATTTGATTCATCTTCTACAGTCTTGGGCATGCTTCATCTTAGTTAAACTTCATTCTTTTGAGAAAGGATGTTAGAAATTGAGTTAATCTTCAAGGGGTATAAAGAGCCTTGAAATAATGGCTAAAGGTATCCTTTCTGGCAAACCACCTTTTTTTCAAACAATTGTTGGGTAACAAGATAATATTATTATATAACTCATAACCCAGAATCATGGCTTTGGGGTTGCATAGCTTGATTGAATCTTAGGGCCTTTTTCAGCTTGTGACCCTCCCACGGAACATTGGAATGTAGTTCATGCCTAGATCTCTACAAAAAGAAGGGCGCTTAGCTTCTATATACATGCCTAGATTAATAGTCCAGGAAGACTTAATTTCATTCAACAGAAAATGTGAAACAGAGTGGGCTCCTGTTTGAGTCTAGAAACAATCAGGACCATTCTTCTTCCCTCTCTGCTAACAAGCCTCATTTGTCCCAAGTGCATATACAGCCCTTCACATTCATCGCGTTATTTGAGGAAAGGGCCAGAGATTGCCAGAGAACCCTGGCTCCTCCTACTTCACTCCTCCTTCTGCAGAGCTCATATAACTCACAGTTCCAATGAAGGACAAAGTCCAGGTTTGCTCTTCTATATCAATGCTATATGATGCTCTTCGACTCTCATTCCTGTTTAATTTGGACATTCCTCTTCATAGTCCAAATTCAATGTTGTTCATGGACTACTCTGTTTAAAGGATGCTCAATCCTAGGATTCTAGCATGCTTAATCCTAGAATTCCTCTGAAAATGTAAGAGCTCTTCCATGGCTCCACCATATCATGGTTCTCTTGTGTGAGCATACTTCCTCCTTTCCTGTGGCAACATGCTTCCATGTAGGAGCTTCACAGATACACCCGTCACCACAAAGAAACCAAGTTCCATTCTCTGAAATTCTTCTAACTTCTGAGTTTCTCAGACCTTATGTTTTTATAGGAGAAGTATGAAATGTATATTGTAATAGGAGCTGTATCTGCTTTTTAATCAGTTAAAAGCCCCTACTTTCTGTCTCAGAGGTAATATTAAGTATTATTTCCAAGGCAGCAGAATGGTAAGAGCTAGGCAACTGGGATTAAGTGACTTGCCCAGGGTCACACAGCTTGAAAGTGTCTGAGGCCAGATTTGAAGCCAGAACCTCCCAACTCTAGGCTTGGCTTTCTATCTATTGAGTCACCCAGCTGCCTTTGTCCTGGCTATTAAAGAAGGTAGCATTTTTCCTTTGCTTCGTGGATCCCAGTGCCCTGGTGGTGCTGCACTGCAAAATTACAAGGCAATATGACTGGTTCACTGAAAGAATGCTGAGCATTTTATATCCTTTTAAATTTGAAATGTGTCTTTTTAATCCCTAATGAGTAAAATTGATGTTAATGGGATTCCCAAATCAACACACTCCTTTGGGAAAGTCCAGACCTCGTATAACAGGGTGGCCTGAGCATTTATAATCCCCTCTAGGACATATTTGTATAATGCTGTTCTAGGCTCACACCTGCCTTGGTGCTTGCCAAGTATCTGGCTAAACTTGGCCACTGTTGGTACAGAAAGCCTAGGTCTCAAACAATAAAATAATAATGACATAACTCCTAAAGGAGGAGTACTCAGGGTTCTAGAAAGTCAATAAATCTCCTTATTCTAGACCTTTGGTTCAGAGAGAGGCCAGATGAGCCCTACTTCAGAGAATGTCTACTCAAAATCCATTGGTTTACAGGATCAGATGACCTGGCTTCTTGGTTTGTAAAACTCATCTTTGAATGATCTCTTTCCCCACCTCCCCCACTTAGAAGTGAAATTCATGATCTTCAGTAAAATAAAAGGGAGAGAGATGACTGGCTGCAACTAAATTCAGCAAATGTAAAGTGAGAAACATTTCCACAACATTTATCTAGCAGCTGCTGAGATTGTTAAAAGGAAAAAAAGTCAGTATTTCCCTGGAGAATAAACAATCATGGTGTCAAAATGTCAACCCTGAAAATAGCAATTTGAAAAAGGCAATGAAAATCCTATCAGAGTCTTATATCAAAGAGAATGAAACATTTAATTGATTATAGCCTTGGGGGGAATCAGAAGTTAAGAATTTGGGTTCATTGTCAAATGGACCAGTTAGTTTGCTCCTTTCTTTTGACCATCTTCTACATAGGCTCCAACAACCTTTGTCTGTACTCATGGAGCATTTAATTCCCACTTTAAATACCAGGTTGCTGTAGAGAATGGGGCTATAGCTCACAAATGCATACTGTTGGTCTCAAAGAAAAAAGGCAAAAAAAAATGTGAATTTTCTTTTCAGTGGGGGTGAGAGGAATAGGAGAGAGGAAAAAATAGATTTCAACTAAATAGAACAATTAAAATGAGATCTGTTTCATGGAAATAAAAATACAAGGGAGGGCCACTGAAAAATCCCTTCAATGTATTACATAGCTAGCATTTTTTCCTTGTATGTTGAAAATAATTCCTTATGTCACTATAAGACCTTGGGTAAATCATTGGATTTGGAGGCAGAAGAATTGGATTTGAAACCTCATTAGGCAGCTGACTACTTACATAATCTTGGCCCAGACATCTCACTTCCTAGGTGCCTTGATCTCCTCATTGGTAAAATGAGTCCACTGCATAGGATGGTCTAGAAATATAAAGTTCCTTATGGCTCTAAAACTTGAGAACAAGAACATTTGTAATAAAACATATCTTAAAATGTTCTTATTATAGCAAAGAATTTAGGATATGTGTGCAAAAAATCCCCAACACCAGTGAAACAGTATTTATTCCTAAGTGAGAGATATATTGAAATGAGGGGCTCTCACCAGTAAATTAGGACATTGATCCAGACTTCAGTTTTCAAGACAAGGCTTATGGATTTCTATTTCCTTATGTTATCCTGCTTGTTGAGGCTTTATCAGGCAGGGGGCATAGCTCCTTGGGAAGCTAATGGGTTTCCTTGGGAAGGAGGGTAGATAAAGAATTTACATTCCATATATTAGGAAGCGATTATTATACTCTCCTCCCTAGCACTGGTTCTGCATGAGTTCTCTCTCTAAACTTTCTCTCCCCTCTTTTGTTGCATTATAAAACTTCCATGATGACATCCAAGAGTGCAGTAACTATTACTTAATACAAAAGTTAGATGTTTTTTATCTATTTTAAAGAATGTGTACAGCAGAATCATAGAAACCAAGAAGTAATCCAGTGATCTAATTAAGGTAAAGAAATCTCTGTGGAGGTCAATTATTGATATGTAATTGTTTTCATTTGGAAAGATCCTGAGGCCATTCCTTGGTTGGTAAGATTGACTTAAATTCTGACTATTAGCAAATCAGTCACTAGGAGATTAATTGACAGATTATTCTGTGGTTCTACAGCTCAGAAGACTGATTGATTTAAATAACTGCACTGGACCATTTTGTGATTGATTGTTTGGAGAAGTAACTTTAATTAGGAAATGGTTTCTCCTAGCATTTTACAGACATGATATGAGAATAAAAATAATTCAAAAGGAAAAATGATATTATTGAAGTGTAGGCAGAATAGGAAATATCCCACCTGGATGCAATGCCTAGTAGTGCCTAGCAAAATGCCTGGTAGATTATAGATATGCATTGGTAAAACTATAGCATGAGTGCCTGAGGGGGCTGCTCCCCTCCCTCTCTCCATAAATGTCTGAGGACATTTCTCTCACCACCTACCCCTCTGCCCAGCAGCCCAATGGGAGTACTTCCTTCTTCCTCTGTCTGGGGCAAGGGGCTGGCTCACATGCTTTGTGAGGGTTGTAGTTTGGGCACTTAAACTCTAAAAAGTTTGCCATCACTGCTATGGATGCTTAATAAATAAATATAACATTTAAATTTATTTTCAGTTTCTTTATTATATTTTAGAGCTAACATTACTTTAAGGGAAAGAACAATTCCTTGCACAAATAAAAATATAGTGAAGAAAGCAGAAAATTGGAAAAAGATTTCTACAGATAGTTTCTTTTATGAAAGTCTCATATCTCAAATATACAGAGAACTTTGTCAAATTTTTAAGAATGTTAGTCACTTCTCAGTTGGTAAATGGTCAAAGGATATGAACAGTCAGTTTTGGATGAAGAAATCAAAGATATATGTAGTCACATAAAAATGCTCTAAATCATTATTGATCAGAGAAATGCAAATTAACTCAGATATCATCTTATAACTATCAGATTGACTACACTGAGAGAAAGAGAAAGTGACAAATGTTGGAAAGGGTAGGGGAAAAAGAGGATACTGATACATTGTTGAAGGAAATGTAAATTGATCCAATCATTTTAGAGAACAATCTGGAATTATGCTTAAAGAGTTTTAAAATTGCATACCTCTTTTCACTCAGCAATGCCATTACTAGGTCTATTTCCCAAAGTGGTCAGGGAAAAAGGGAAGGAACCTATACTTTCTAAAATATCTATAGCAGTTCTTTTGGGGGTAGGAAAGAACTAGAAACTGAGGGATGCGTATCAACTGGGGAATGGCTAAATAAGTTGTGGTATATGATTTTGTTGGAATACTACTGTGCCATAAGCTGACTTTAGAAAAAACATGGAGAGACTTGCATGAAATAATTAGTGAAATGAGCAGAACCAAGAGATCATTGTATATAGCAATAGCAATATTGTTTGAAGAATAAATATGGATATATACCTCCAGAGAAAGAACTGATAAGTAGAAGTATGAATGGTATGGATTTTATCTACCTATCTATTTGTCTTCCTTCCTTCCTTCCTTCCTTCCTTCCTTCCTTCCTTCCTTCCTTCCTTCCTTCCTTCCTTCCTTCCTTCCTTCCTTCCTTCCTTCCTTCCTTCCTTCCTTCCTTCCTTTCCTTCCTTCCTTCCTTCCTTCCTTCCTTCCTTCCTTCCTTCCTTCCTTCCTTCCTTCCTTCCTTCCTTCCTTCCTTCTTTCCTTCCTTCCTTCCTTCCTTCCTTCGTTTGTCTAGTGTGGAGTGTAGAGGGAGAGAGGGAGGCAGCTTGGAACTTAAAATGTAACAATAAATAAATAATTATTTTATAAAGGAGAAAACCATTTATAATTATTTGAAAATTGATGGTTATATTATCTTTTAATTCCCATCTCATCGCTGATAGTCTGATCCCTCAGATCCCTATGATTACAAGTTTATTTCTCTACTACCTTTCTTTCCCCATTGCTGTTGATTACCCATAGAACATTCATGATAGGTTAACGATATTTCCTATAGCGAATTAGATTATTAATGATGACTAGGCAAGATATAAATTCATTGGCAAAATTTAAAAAAATCACAGCAGAAAAATATTATAGAAACTTGCTTGTTTGAGTCTGAGAAGAAACTCCAATTCATAGCTCCTATTTGAGAAAAATACATGGTGGCCTCTGGAGTTAAGTACAAAATAAAACACATATATACCCACACACACACATTCACAATCAGAGCAATACATATGGCTTGAGCAGTAACTGTAGGTAGCGGGATCACTTTGCTGTTATTGCTATATCATCTAGTTAGTGTTATAATGAAAAAAATAGTATATCTACCATGTTATTAATTTTCATAAGGTTTATTAATAGAAAAGGTAGATCAGCATAGATTTAAATCTCATTCTTACTCTAAGTTCTCAGACCACATGTAGCCTAGCTTCCATTAACCTTTCTGTCCCCTGTTACCTGCCTGCTCTCTCCCAGAGTCCACATCACCCCCTTTCTTATATTGACGTTCAGGATGTTCATAGATGTTCACAGATGTTCACGGTCGCAAACCCTGTTGCAATTGTGGTATTTGAAAAATGTTGATGGACAGGTCAGCAACCCAGGAAGGGGAGGGGATGAACTCCCCTTGACACATTAGGACACATTGGTTTTAAAAGGATTGGATATTGGGACTGCACAATGGTAGTAGGAGCTGAGGTGGAGACAGACAGCAAAGCATCATTCACAGTATGAAGGCAACTGTAGAGTTGTTCTGCATTGGGAGTCTCCACCCCTAAGAAGAGAGTAAAAAGGGAATGGACAGTCTAGGTCTGGCCAAACAATGTATCAGTCCATCAATAAATAATTATTAAACTAGATAGACCTTACATCAAGCCTTTGGGATACAAAGGAATGCAAAAATAATTTCTGCCTCCAAAGAGTTTGCATTTAATGAAGGACACTGAGTAGTTTAAATAAATAGTGAAACAAACAAAAAAGTCACTTACAAGATGCATACAAATAGTGGAAGGTAATCTTTGAAGGAAAGGCTATGGTTCCTGGAGAGGTAGAGATCAAATGTTGAACAGATGAGTAGGGAGAAAGAAGCAGGGAAACTAGGAGTCTCTAAATGAGCACAGAAGGTAGCTAGCAATGCTAGTTTGCCACATGCCAGACTTGCCACCCTCTGCAGTATCCTTTTATGGAAGGTCTCTGGCTATTGGTCTCAACTCCCATTTCTAACTCTAAAAGTTCTTAGAGGTCAGGACCCACATGTAGTTTATTTATTTGTAATTAAGAAAGACTAAGGTTGTTCATTCTGAAATGCTGCTTGGAAGACCCTTAATTTAAAGGAATCCCTTGGCCCAGGACATAAGCCTTTTGAAATAACAGGATGGTTATTTATCTCATGCTGCTCTATGGAAATTTCAACATTTTTATTCAGGACAAGCATCAGGTTCCAGAATTATATGGCCTCAGCTAATGTCTCCCAGATGTTTCTTAAAAGTCCTCAAAGTAACTTTGTAGGCGCTCACATAAAATTTAGCAGTAAATCCCTGATGTGTGAATATGTCATAGGACATATTTTATGAAGCCCACATAATAGCAGAAAGAAGGTCTGTGCTAGAGATTAAAGTTTAAACTATGTTGTAAATGTTTTTTAAAGGTCTTTGAAGGGAAATGGAACTATGATTACACAAAGGTGTAATCATAGCATTTCCTAATGCTTATCTGACCTTTGTCCATGTGCTTTCACATTTCATATGACACATTGAGTCGTCCAGCAATAACGCATCTTGGGTTTAAAAATCTTTTTTCTCAGAAATAGATTTTCCCCTAGGAAGGCAGGTTTCTTAACACTTCTAGAGACTAGACATGAATGCAGGAAGCTAATGGTGAATATATTAATCTGTATTCAAGGTCAAATGGGCCACAGAAAAATGCAAACAATCAGCCCTTTTCCAGAAAGTAACAAGATCCATTATTTATCCACTTCAGCAGCTACAAATTAGAATAAATAATGTTCTAAAATGTCAAGGACTACTTTGTTAAAGAAAGGGTACTTTCAAAGGTCAATCCAAAGGAAACTTGGGAAAAAATATCCCCTTCTAAATAGATGCACTTTTCTATCTACATATAGCTTTGATCTGTCTCTTTTAAAAGGTTTTGAGATTGGGTGAGGCAATTGAGATTTGTGGTTAAAAAAGGGGTAAGGTATTAGGAATCCAGGCCATTGTATTATGAAAGTTTTTTCACTTAGTGTTTGAGCAAGAATGGGAACCCTGATGTGTTATAAAGAATACTGTATTTGGAGTCAGAAGACCTGTGTTCAAGTCCAGACTGCAGTCACTAACTGGGTCAGAATATTTGAATGGGACTCAACTGTTGGTGTCATCTAGTCCAACCCTTTTATTTCACATAGGAGAAAAGTGAAACTCAGAGAGGTCTGGCAACTTGCCCAGGATCACAAGATAGCAAGAAGCAGAGTTAGATTAAAAAAATAGGCCCTTTGAACCTAAATATAGTGTCTATATCACACAGGTTCCTCAGTTTCAAGAAGGGCTAATACTCTTAGCTATCTTACATGATCGTTGTTGTTAAGTCGTTTTAGTCATGTCTGACTTTTTGTGATCCCATTTGAAGGTGTCTTGGCAAAGATTCTGGAATGGTTTGCCATTTCCTTCTCCAGCTCATTTTACAGATGAGGAAAGAGAGACAGGCAGGGATAAGTGCCTTGCCCAGGGACATATAACTAATAAGTGTCTGAGGCTGGATTTGAACTTGTCTTCCTCACTCTAGACCCAGCAGTCTATCCATTGCACCACCTAGCTGCCCTATATACTATAAAGATCTCTAAAGACTGTGAAGCTATCATTATTGAGTGCTTACGGCATCCATGAAACAACACAAAAAGATACAAAGCAAATAATGACACATGGCCAAAAAGGAGACTGCTCTGTGTTATATCTAAGTACCACATAATAAAGAGAGCAGAAGTTGCCTCTGAAAGCTCTTTTCATCAAATATTCCTCTATTACTAGAAGTGACTCCTTGAAATGAATCAAAGCAATACCAAGTGTTGGTGTAGGGCGTGAGGCACCCAAGGAAGGGTCATGAGGATGCATACATTCTTCTCCCATATTTTAGGTCAACTTTCAAAATGAGAAAGTGATATGGAGATTTTCCTTTGTTAGGGAAATGTCTTCTCAGTACAAGTAAACAGTGTGGCCATGTCATGTCCTCATGATTTGTCTGTCTTTGATTCTCACCCTGAGATTTATTCAAACAGTTTAGCTCAGTGGTATTAGACTCAGAAACAGAGTCACAAAACCATAAGTAAGGATTCCTGCAGACCAGATATTGACGTAGAAAACCACATAGTAGCATTTTCTATGTTCTCGTTTAATTTTGTTTTGTTAAATATTTCCCAATTACAGTTAAAACTATTTCTTGTTGGAAAGTGTTGCAGGTCTTGTGTTTGATACCTCTGATGTAGATATGAATGTTGGCTTAGATGGTTAAAACTAACAATCAAGGTAATATTTTCTGGGTCACTTATCTTGGGTTAGAGCTGTGGGGCTCTAATGCTTCCTTTCCGGTTTAACACTAAGCTTATGTCGATACTGATGGTGTCAATGGCTTATCAATAATAACAAAAATGCCATAGTCTTAATGGAACCTACTGATTCCTGCCTCTGTCATGTAGCTATTGTCAATCAAGTCCTGAAGCCCTGGAGTCTGTGAGAAGAAAAATTTCCCAGAATACAAAACCTGGAATAAAAAAAGAGGATGTTTTGGGGACAAGGATTATACATTGGAGTGGGGAAGGGGTCTGCAGAAATTTTACTTCTTTTTTTTTTTGTCGAATACTTTTTTTAGGGGAATGTTCTTATTTGCCTAGTGAAGCTATTATATAGTATATAAAACTGCACCTCTTTCCTTGCCACTTAATTAAAATTAGCAATAAATTCTGACTTGGAGTCAGTAAATATAAGTTTGATTTCCAGCTCTGACATTAAAAAAAAATTTAAACCTGTACTTTTTTTTTAACTTAGAATCAATACTAAGTATTGGTTGCTAGTCCTTAACTCTCTTCTGTCTTGGAACCAGTATTGATTCTAAGGCAGAAGAGTGGTAAGGACTAGGATATTGGGGTTAAATGACTTGCCCAAAGTTCTATAGGAAGTGTCTAAGGCCAGATTTGAACCCACAATGTCCTGTCTCTAGTCCTGGCTCTCTATCTATTGATTCATCTAGCTGCCCTTTGCTTTGCCATTTATAAAGCAGTGTTATTTAACCTGTATGAGCCTCATTTTCTCATCTGTAAAATAGGAATGATCTTTATAATTTAAACTGGGACATACTAGCTATTGAGAAGATCTCATGAGATGGATGTAAAGTAGTTCATAATCATTATATAAAGCTGTCAATTTAAAAGCGAGCACTAAAATTTCAGTTATTTTCAGTTCATGAAAATAAAGATGTAAATGTTTTCCCATCCAAGTTTGCAGGTATGCTAAAATCTATTCAAAGACTACCCCAGGTTTAGAACCCCTTCTTTAAAGAAATGTGATGCTATTCTTATCTTAATGAAAGCACGACAGTGGAATAAGGAGAGCATGATTGCCATGTGAAAGAGATGTCACTGGATACTGTGGGAATGTTCGCTACTGGTCCCAATTGAAAATAGACAGTATTTATTGGTTTGATGGTTTTTTGTAAATAATTAGAAAAGCTGGCATAAATAAAAATTAAAAAAGAAAGTCTAAATTATCTAGTTACACACAAAGCAGTTTTCTACTCTAACAAAATTCTTACCCAGACAATCTGGTGATTATTTTTGCGTGAGTGTCACAGAAAACTAAGTGCTTTGCAAACATCATTCATCACTGCATAAGGATACCATATCCTGAGCCAGCATTTGTATCATTTGGAGTCATTACAACACATGTCAAGACTAGCAGATTAGCAATGCCTGAATTTCATACACCAAATATGGCTAATTCTTCTTGTTTAAACTTGGGTTTCTTCTAGTTTGAAAGCTAGAAGTTGGCAGCTTGAAGACTCCAGCTTGTTCCTTTAATCTATTTATATGACTCAGGATTCAGATTGATGGGAAAACGGTGTAACAAAACTGCATTTAGCCCAACTGCTCTCCCAGTAGAGGCTCTCCCTGCTGCAGAAACTGTCTGACTGAAGGTGTGATGATATTAGGAGGAAGGTGGCCAAACTGCAATATGGCTATAGCAAATCCTAAAATGAATTGGAGATCAGGGGGATATTCCAGTCTGCATGAACCACAATGTAGATTGAATTCTGGTCTCAGAAGACCTGGCTTCAATTCCCTGCTCTGACATTTATTAGATGTTTCCCTAGACACAGTTTTATCTTTTAGAGACTTGGTTTCCTGATTCGTTCAATAGAGACAATAATACTTACTACCTTGTAGTAAGTTGTTGTGAAGAAAATACTTGCTCAATCTTAAAGAGACTTATACACATGGGAGTTATTATTATTATTATTATTATGTAAACACAATCATTAATTCCAATCAATTCATTTTGAGAATGGAATTATCCATTCAGAGAATGATTCCACTATCCTATTTGATTAGCTATCCTGGGAAATTGCTTAATGTGTAATTATAAATGTGTAAATATATCATAGTATCATAAAATATTAATAGCTAAGAGGGACCTTAGAAGTACTTTAGTCCAGTTTCTCACTCAGCAAAGCCATCACTGCTATAAAATCCCTAACCAATGTTGATTCTCCCTAAAGATATGTTGGTCACTTCTTTGATGATGAGGAGCTCACTATTTACAAAGCATTTCATTCCATTTCTGGTGAGTTGTGTTGTTTATTAGGAAGGATTTCTGCCTATAAATGTGATGTCATACTTCCCTCTAACTTCCACCAATTAGTCTAATCTTGGCAACTGTAAAAATAAAAATCGAATCTATTCTTTGTGATAATTCTAGATCTTACTTAGCAAGTGGTAGCAGATGATCTGAAATTGGGATATGTTTCTTAGTACTGTGACAGACCTAATCTGATATTAGATCACTTAGTGTGAGCTGAGGTGGAATCAATGATATAAACAAATTGGAAATGGGGAAAGGAAGAAGACAATTGGGAAGATTTGCTCCAAATGTTGCTTAAGTTGAATCCTCTGTGCTCTGGAGGAAATCACATTCTTTTTCAGAGGATCTTGAACAATTGGGCTAGTGAGGAAAGAAGAGATCCAGAGATGCTTCTATAACAGTACTGGAAGCTGTTAGACCAGGCAGAACACCCACCCATAGAGACACTCAATGAGCTATTGATTTTAAAATGGCATTTCTTGTAATGAGCTCAACTTCCTTTATTTTCATGCTTTACCAATATCCTCATTGCCCCTAGGAGTTTTGTTGTTGTTCAGCCATGTCCCAGTCTTTGTGACCCCATTTGGGAGTTTTCTGGAAAATATAGTTGAGTGATTTGCCATTTCCTTCTCCAGCTTATTTTACAGATGAGGAAACTGAGACAAAAGGGTTAAGTGACTTGCTTAGGGCCACTCAGCCATATTTGAATGCAGGAAAATAACTCTTCCTGACACCAGGGCCAGAACTCTCTCTACTACACCTAATTGTGTTATGAGTTACACATATAATAGTTCCCACCTCTGAAATATGTGGAGACAGAGGTTTTCAGCTGAAATCTGTTTATCTTTATCCAGGACATATTCACATGTTGTGTAGGATTTCTTAATCTTTTGGTATATATTGAACCTGGTAAAGCCGATGCACCCCTTCTCAGAATAAAACTGTTAAATGATTGAAGGGGATGCTAAATTTCACTTAGAGGTTAGCAAACATAAAAATGTATTTTTTCCTCATCCATGCTCATAGACCATTTGAAATTTATCCATAGACTCCTTGGGTTTAGAGAACCCAAGTTTAGAACTCTTTCTTTAATTAATGTATAGATATGTGGAACCACACACTGCAGCTTCATTTTCTAAGCCACAAAATACAATAGGATTTCATTTAACAAATGCTTGATTTTCTGTTTCAGTCTCCTTCCCTGTAGACTTGTGGGTGACATCACCCAATTCCTGATTGTGACATACGATGGTAAAATATTTTGTGAGCCCTAGAGGTAGGAGAAAGAAGTGTGTTTTTTGGTGGTGGGGGAATGCACTTGTGTCAGCTCTCTGCATCTATATCCCCACTCATTTAGACTTGGGACCTAGAGACACAGGGCAGTTTGGTGTTGAAGAAAGCATGGTAGATCTGGGATCCAGAAGGCCAAGGCCAGGGCTCAAATTCTACCTCTGACACTAACTATGAGATTCTGAACAATTTTACTTTATTAAGTGGCTCAATGAGTAAATGTCATGAGGAGCTATACTGAAGTGGGATTGGCTGCCTAGGCAGGCAGTGGGTTCTTCTTCTTCAATGGCCATCAAGCAATGGCTACATGATACAGTGTCTGCTTGTTGGGTTCATTGTGGAGGGCATTCTTGTGTAGGTTTGGATTGGATTGGACCAAATGACCTTCTGAGGCTCGTCCTCTCAGCTCTAAAATATCTTGAGTCTGTGATTCTGAATGCATGACAGTTTCAGAGAACTGCATAAACATATGTTCAGAAAAACTAAAGGATGAAAATTTGGGGGAATTGGGGAAAAATTTGGGGAATTGTTAGTAGTCCAGTTTGACTGGAGTAAATATAATATTGGAGTAACAGAGATTGAGCATAGTGGTAGTGGGTAGAGTCAGGGCCACAAAGTCCTGACTTTGCCACATTCTGGCTTTATGGGTAAATCACTTAACTTTTTGGTACCCAAGGCAGAAGTCTAACTAAAAGCTAGAGAGAAGATGCTGACCTGAACTGGTACAGCAAGTCTTTTCATCTAAGACTTTCTTATTAACAATGAAATTATAGGTCTAGTTCTTCTCCCTATAGTCTATTAAAAATAATAATAAATTTTTGAAAGACCTAAAATATGACATTTCTTGGCTTCTCTGGCCTCCTTTAAGATTCTGCTGAAATTTCACTTTTTGCAGGAGGCCTCTGTGGTTCCTCATTCTCCCATAGTTAGTACTTTCCCTTTGGGACAATCTTTCATTTATAGTCCTATTTACATAGCTATTTGCATATTATTTCTATAAGAATATGAGTTTCTTGAAGGAAGGGACCAGGTTTTAACCTTCCTTTGTAGCCTCAGTCCTCATTGTAACTAATACTTAAGTTTTGTTTCTGGCTTTTTTTTTCAGTTGTGTCTGGTTTTTCAGGACTCCATTTGGGGTTTTCTTGGCAAAGGTATACTGAAATGGTTTGCTATTTCCTTCTCCAGTTCATTTGACAGATGAGGAAACTGAGGCCGACAGTTAAATGACCTGTCCAGGGTCACACAGCTAGAAAGTGTGTGAGGTTGGGTTTAAATTCAGATCTTTCTGACTCCAAGCCCAACACTCTACTGTGACACCTACCTACCCTGACTAATACTTGGTAAATACTTAATAAATCACTTTTGATTTATTAATTCTATTAAGCATGATAAATTAGTTATGAACATTTGTGTATGGAGGGAGTTGTTGTAGCTTATAGTTAATGACACTGTGAATTTTGGTTTAGTCATCTTTCTAGAGTTAAATGAGATGGATGAACATGTATCCTACATACACAAAACAGAAAAACCAGCCTGATGTAGTGAGTTGATTTTGTAGCAAAGGAAAGTGCTCATAATAATAATAGACATTTATAGAGCACTTAAAATTTTGTATTGATCTTTTTAATAGCCTTGTGAGGTACACATTACTATTGCCATTTTACAGATAAGAAAAATAAGGCTCTAAGAAGTTAAAAATGAGATTCTTAGAAGGTGGCCATTGTATACTGAGATGTCCTAGTGCCTTAAAAAAATCCAATGGACCACCCTATGCCTGACTGCCTACAAGGAGTGACAATTCTAGTAACCTTGTCTTTTATTTTCTCTGCAAATTCTTTCTCATGAATTCACCTTTTTCTGCTAAGTGATCTGAAGTGAGTTGTAAAGATGAGATAGGTTGAAGGTAATATGTGTGGAAATGACTGATACTCTGGGGACTTTGGGAGCAACATCACTCGTTTGTCACTTATGCCCAATAAGAAATTGAAAAAATGGTTTGGGGGTGATGGAGGGGACATTAAAAGGCTAATGTGGGTTAATAGAACCAAGACTTCTCTCTTTTCAACCCCATCAATTTCCCTCAAAGAGTTACTAGTACAGCTCCCAACCTTATCTCATAAAATGGTCCAACTCTTGGTGAACATTTTGTAATTACTTTACGTGATGTGAGTTTTACATGTAACAGAGAATTAGGACAAAAATGGAATTTATAATTCTTCAAGTTGCTGTAATGCTCAGAATACCATTCCTGGGCAGAAAATATAAATTCAACATTCTGGCATGGGACAGAATAAAAATGAACTGAAAGTTTTGATATATTTCTTCCCACTCAACATTTAATTTTGTCAGTTGGTTTAATAATGAATCTATCTAGTTGGTTTTACCCTTTCCTCCTTTCAGGCTAAGTAGAAAAAAAAAACCAATCTGGAAAGAAATAGGTTATTCTGTGACATGGAATTAATGAATTAAAAAGCATTAATTAATTAAACTAGGCAAAGCAATATGAAAAATGCTTTAAATTGTTATTCATTAGAGAAATGCAAATCAAAACAACTCTGAGATATCTCACACCTATCAGATTGGCTAAAATGAGAATAGGGCAAAATGACAAATGTTGGAGAGGATGTGGAAAAATGAGGATATTAATACACTGCTGATGGAACTTTGGACTGATCCAACCATTTTGGAGAGCAATCTGTAATTATGCTCAAAGAATAATAAAACTGCATATAACTTTTGATCCAGCGAAGACCACTATTAGATTTATTTCCTAAGGTGATCAAGGAAAATAGAAAAGAAACTATATGTTCTAAAATATTTATGTGTTGGCAAAGAACTAGAAACTGAAGGGATACCAATCAATTGGGGAATGGATAAACAAGTGGTGGCATATGATAGTGATGGAATAATACTATGCTGTAAGAAGTGACAAACAGGTTAATTTTGGGAAAAAATGCAATTATAAAGAGTTAAAGGAGCAGAGCCAAGAGAGCATCATATACAGCAACAGAAATATTGTTTGAAGAATTGTAAATGTCTACTTCCAGAGAAAGAACTGATAAACAGAAAGAAATGACATAGTTTTATATATACATATATCTTTTTGTCAAATGATGCCTTCTCTAATGGGGAGAGGTGAAGGTGGGAGGGAGTTAACTGGGTATTTAAATGTAAAGAATAAACAAATAAATTAAAAAATTTAAAAGCATTTATTAAACACAATTCTGGGCAAAGTACTATGTTAAAGGTTGGGTACAAAAATAGAAAAGCAGAGACAATCTTTTCTTTAAAAGAGTTCATAATCTAACTGGGGAATTGTGGGGATACATATGCAAGAGATTTCAATTGCAATTCATATAGAAATGTCCCTGTGGTCCTTTGAGTGCAGTAGCTAAATAGATGGTTATCTGTTTTCTTTTAATGGGCTTGTAATTGAATCTTGAAATGATCTTGGACTCAAGAGATGGAAATGTATCATCTTAGAATTGTACACAGATTTAAAACTGGAAAAGACATTAGAGATAATTAATTCTGCTTCCCCTCCCCCCCATTTTCCTGATTGTATTATTTTATAGAAGAGGGAACTAAGTCCATGAGGGGTTAGTGACTTGTCCAAGGTGTTACAGGTGGTAAATAGCAGAGCTTGGATGTGAACCTTGGTCTTCTGACTCCAAATTCAATGCCTATTACTTCAAAATAAAAATTTTTTTAAAACTCTTTTCTTCTGTCTTAGAACCAACACTGCATATTGGTTCCAAGGCAGAAGAGGGGTAAGGGCTAGGAAATGGAGGCTAAATGACTTACCCAGAGTCACACAACTAGAAAGTGTCTGAGGTTAAATTTGAACTCAGGACCTCCTGTCTCTGAGTCTGATTCTCAATCCACTGAGCCACCCAGCTGCCCCACTTCAAAATAATTTAAGAACTTCTAGACCTTGGCATTAGCCCTACTGCTGCATCCTTAGAATTTCAGGGCCTTTCTATCTGTTCAGCAGCTGAACTTTCTTTTATATGGTATTTTACCCAATATAAGAGTCAGTTTCTTGAGAAAGAATGATATGATTTTTCTCTTTGGATCTCTGGTGCTTAGTACAGGGTTCAACATAGAGTAAATGCTTAATAAAAATGTTTTAATTAATTAGCTAATTAATTTATAGGTCAGAGCCTTTGCATGATTTGTGAGCTATGTAAAAGTTAGATTCTGTAGGATTTGAGACCACTAATGGAATTTTGTATTTTGATTTTTAATAATCTGGTACCTGCTATAATAGCTGTTATAAATTTGTTATAATATATCATTTTGGACTAATTGATTTGTTATAAGCTTCTTAAAAACAAACAAATTAGACTACTAGAGGGTTCAGGTCCTCTTCAGCTTGAGCATTCTGTGATTTTATTATCCTGGCAATTTCTGTTTTAGGGATGTGTTCTGGAAACCTTATGTAGATCCCTGAACTTGCCTGCTGAACTAGCTTATAGGCACGTAACTTCCCAAAACATAAAGCACTGAACAAAAGCCCTGAGTGAATATTAACCAACTTTCTGCTTCTTTAAAGATATAAACTGCACAGACACTATGTTTTATAGTTTGGAGACCAGCTTAGAAAATTTCAGTTCCATCAGAAATTCAGTCCATTGACTAACTTTGTGGTCTAATTCAAGGACAAGCACACAAAGTACGAAGTCACAAATGAGATACGTGCAAAGAAGAGGTCTAATGGGAGAGTGAGGGCAAGAAATAGGAATAGAGAATTATCCAGCATAACCCAGCATAATACACAAAGTAAGTAATTTAACACGGATACATTGTGGGAAGTAGAATGAAATACAGCTACGCAGGTAGGTTGGAGTCAGATTATGGAGGTACTCAAATACTAGAGTCATGATGAGATTATACTTCATTTGGTGGTTGGTCACTAGGGAGCTATTGAAGGTTTTTTGAGGAAAAAATGATTTTATACAAATGCACACACACATATACACATGGTATCTCAAAAGTCTCAGGACAATTTTGAACTTTAATAATTTCAGAAACATAAATTTAAAAACATTTTAATATATATTTAGTTTTATGTCTTTTGAAAACAGCATTTTAAAAATGTTCATCTTAACTAGACAGTTTCTGGATGAATCTTCCTTAGACAGGTGGTCCCTTGGTTAACTGATCCGTTTTCACTAGACTTTTTCTTGTGGAGTCACATCAAAACTATCATGTATGCATGCAGAATGCATTCTTTGGATGATCTCAGAGCTATAATTATAATGTAGTCCTGGCGGTCACTGAGCACTAGCTGACGAAAGCTTTTATAAAGTTCAAAAATTGACTAGAGAGATATATAACACAAAATGGCGATTATTTTGAATTTTAGTATAAAATATCAATTTTTAAAACATTTATATAATTAGCCTTTAACATGTTCCTTGTTGGGGGATAAGTTTATAGTCTTTACAGTTCTAAAGTCATTAAGGCTTAAGATAGCAATGAGACTTTTGGGATCCTCTGCGTACAGATCTATATCTTTATCTGTATCCCTATCATAACCCATATTTATGTCTATTTCTATATACATCTATACTGATATCAATATATATGGAAGATAACTCAGGTATTAGAATGTAGTATAGATTAGAGAGGGGGCATATACTCAATGTAGGAATACCAAGAGGGAAGCTATCACAATAATCTAATAACAACTGGCTAATAATATAGCACTCTAAGTTTTACAAAAGTACTTTACATGATCACTTTTGAGTCTTGTGACTTAAAGGTCACCTTTTGAGGTAATTACTACAAGTATTATTTATTTATTTATTTTTTTTTGTAAACCCTTACCTTCCATCTTGGAGTCACATAGCTGGGAAGTGTCTGAGGCCAGATTTGAACCTAGGACCTCCCATCTCTAGGGCTGACTCTCAATCCACTGAGCCACCCAGCTGCCCCACTACAAGCATTATTATTTTCATTTTACTGAAGTTACAGTATATCTCGTCCAGAGTCACACAGCTAGTTAAGTTTCAGAGGAGGGGCTTTTGCTGAGGGTTTCCTGACTCTGGACTATATCACAGTGCCTGATTGGAGTGGTTACAATAGGGGTTGAGAGAGATAATGATATGGAAATAGGTCCTGATCAATGACACATGTTAAACCCAGTGGGATTGAACATCAGATATGGGAGGGGGATAGAGGGATGGGAGGGAAAGAACATGAGTCTTGTAACCATGGAAAAATATTCTAAATCATCTAATTAAATAAAATAAAAAAACAATAGGGATTGAGAGGAAGGGACATATTTGAGTTATGTTGAAATTGTAAAAATGACAAGACTTGGAAACTGATGGGATTGTGGGATGAAAGAAAGGGAAGGATCAAAGCTTATTACAATTTTATAAGCCTGGTGGGTGTGGAGGATGGTTTCAAAGCTGGATGGATAAGGAAGTCATTATTATCAAGATAAGGAAAATCAGAAAGGGAAACCAATTTGGGAGAAAATATGATGAGTTCGGTTTTAGACATTGAATTTGAGATGATGACAAGATATTCAAATGGAACTATCCAGAAGATAGTTGGAGATGTGAGTTTGGAGTTTAAGACACAGAGCTGGTTGGAGGTAAAAATCTGAGGGTCATTTACTTATGCTAATGGTATAAGCTTTTAAAGCTATAGATAAAGAAGAGCACAGAGAAGAGCACTGAATTTTGGGGAAAATATTTAGAAAACTAGTGGAAGAAGCAGAGAGAGAAAAATGCAGAAAAGGAGTGGTTGAACAGATAAGTGGAAAACAAGGAGAGTGTCAAGGAAGTTTAGGGAGTAAGGAATTTGAAGGATGAAAAGAGTAGTCAAAAATGTCAAATGCTATAGAGAGGTTAAAGAGAATGAAAATTGAGAAACAGCCATTGGACATGGCAATTAGGTAGTCATTTATGACTTTTGAAAGTGCAGTTTCAGTTGAGTGGATGAAAGAAACTACATTTCAGATGGTTAGAAGCAGCAGGCAGAAAATTTGACAGTGAAATAGAGAAATTGGATAGTAGGAAGAAGAAACAGCTGTGTCAAGAAATGTATTTTCAAGATCAGGAAGACCTCTGAATGCTTTTAGGCAAACGGAAAGGAGATAATGATGTAGAGAAAAATGTTGAAGATGCCAAAGAAAGTGGAGGCATAATTGATGAAATGAAATTCTGGAAGAGGAGGGAGGAAATAAGATTTTCTGGACAAATAGAGGGATTTGACCCTGGAAATAAGGAATATGACTTTCTGAGACTGCAGAGAAAGAAGAAAAGACGAATGATAATGAAGCATATGTAGAAGTGAAAAGATGAGCAGAGTTCCCCTTAGGTAGCCCACAGTTCTCTGTTAAGTGTGGAATGAAGTCACAATAGAATGGAAGGAAGAGTAGGTATGGAACTTTAGGAAGTGAGGAAGGTTTAGAAATTCTTATGTGGGAAGAAAATAGAATCAATACATGTAGAATATAAGAACTGCCAATCATCAGGAAAGTTGCCTTAAAATTAAATCTTATTCAAACTCCTTCACTTAACTTGTTTTTTTAATCTTATTCCTATATTAAATGGAAAATCAAAGAAAATAATACTAACAAAATAAAACATAGATTTGAATCTAACACAGAAAAATATTATAATAATATATTTTGTGAAATAAAATTTAGTTGATATTTACCAAAAAATTGAAACAATGGCATGGTTTCTTTTTTTGGCAGCATGTATATCTATTTTTTATTTTATCAGTGTAAAGGTGAACCTTTTAGAAACTGAGTGTCCAAATGGCAACCCTTATGCCACATGTGAGCTCCCTACCAACCCAGATGGGAGAGGGAGGAAGCACTCCTATTGGGATGCTGGGCAGAGGGGTGCATGATGGGAGAAATGTCCTCAGGTGTGCGAGGAGAGGGGGAAGAGAGCAGTCCCCTCAGGCATGTGTGCCATAGGTTCACCAATATGTGTATAAAGTTTTGCTTCCAGTGTAGAAATAGTTTTAACTGACACAGACCCACAAATTATTTGTAATGTATAGTCTTAGTGAGTTTGGGCCACTGAGTAGTTAAATGCCTTGAGCAAAGTCACATAGAACTAGAGTATGTCAAAGGTAAGACTTGAATGTAGGTCTTCTTGTCTCTAAAGCTAACCCCCTCTATGCTCCACCATTCTGCCTCTAGCTGTATAGATAGTATAAATATAGATGCTTATAATTAGATGTGCTTATAAAAAAATCAAATATGGTCCTTAGGCATCTGAGTCCTATTTTCCATCATTAAGCCATGATGGTTTAATAAGGACTACAAAATAGATTCTCTAGCATAGGAAGACAACCAGAATAGTAAAGGATCACCCAACTATACCATACAGAAAATAGTTGAAGGAATCTAGGGTATTTAACATGATAGCTTCTTTTTAAGTATCTGAAAGACTGTCAAGTAGAAAAGAAAATTTATTCTGTGGTATACGAGAAGGTATAATTAAAACCAAAGAACAGGTGGAGGTTACAGAGAGTTGGATGCCAGTTCAAAAAGGAAGAATGATAGAATGAGATGCCTAATGAAACAGAAGTTTTTGAGCTGACCTTAGATGACCACCAACAAGGGATATCATAGAAGTGAGACTCACATTTCATGGAAGATCAGAATAGATGACTTCTAAGGTCCCCAAGTACTCTGAGTAGATAGGACACTGGGCTTACAGGCAAAAGTTTTGGGTTCCAGCCCTTGTTTTGACTCTTAACTGTCTGATCTTAGGCAAATCACTTTAATTAGATTTGTAAATACCATTTGTAAAATGGGATTAATATTAAGTTACCTTAATTATTAAGTGAAATAATGTACAAAATGTGCTTTATAAATAATGAAGCTCCATATCAATATAAGATATTCTACCTGTTAATAATAATTCTTTATATTTTAGTTGTTTTATAGTTTTAAAAATTACATAAACATTTCATTTGATCCTCACCACCTTTCTTTCTCTTTTTTCTTTAAAAATCCTTTTCTTCTATCTTAGAATAAGTATTGTATATTTGTTCCAAGGCAGAAGAGTGGTAAAGGTAAATGACTTGCCCAGAGTCACTGTGAATCTTAAAATTTCTCAGACTTGTGAATCTTAAAAATTCTCAGACTCTACTTCAGAAGATTTGATTAAGCTAAACCCATTTTAAACAATGAAGGTACTTGATCAGGAATGTGAGAACTCTAAAATTACTCCACCCATACTAAAGCATAATTTAGGGGAAGATAAAGTTGTAAACTCCTTACTGAACAATGAAAAGTACTTAACCCATTCTTAAAGTAAAGCTAAAACCTTTAAGCTGGGTCTATTTTTAGATCTAATACAAAAAGGTGCTAAGTACCTATAAAGGTTAAATTAATCACTAAAAGTTCAAACAAGCTTAGCAAGAGGTGTGAGGTTTTAGTCTACCCAGAGAAGGTAATAACAAGGTGTGAATTAAGAATGGTCAGTCCTGTGAAAACGTCTACTGTGATTGGTAGATGTGAGAACTTAGGGGAGGTGACATAGGAGAAAATTTTCTTTAAAAGGAAGAGGTTTAAGCCTCTGAGAGAATTCAGCTATGGGGCTGAATTGGAGGCTGGTCTCTCTCTCGGTGGCTGAAATTAGTGCACCTTTGGTAGCTGAGTTGGAGCTCAGACTAGTTGGAGTAGCTAGGTCTCTCTGAACACTAGAATCTTGCTTGGGACAAATCTTGTGGTGAGTTGATAAAAGACTGACTGGTCTCTCTTAAAGCTCAGGCCTAGGCCAATGGCCTAGGCCCCTTTCCCATTATTTTCCTCTTACTCTCTCTCTCCCTTTCCTTAATTCCTTATTTGTATTAATTAAGATCTCCATAAAAACCCAGCTGACTTGGGTATTTCATATTTGGGAATTTTTCACATTTATTTTTAATATAAAATCAAGACACAAAAATTATCTTTACAGTTTTGGCAATTCAAAGTCTTGAAACCATATTTTCTTGGTCACAGTTTAAGGCAACCACTCCTTTGTCTGTAACAGTCACAAAGCTAGGAAGTGTCTGGGGCCATATTTGAATCCAGGACCTCTTATCTCTAAGCCTGGATCTCTATCCATTGAGCCACATGGCTGGTCCCTTCCTACCACCTTTCTATATCTATCTATCTATCTATCTATCTATCTATCTATCTATCTATCTATCTATCTATCTATCTATCTATCTATCTATCTAATCTATATTCCTGTCTATCTGTTGTCTCTGCCTTCTTTTAAGAAAACCACCTTTTGAGATAAAGGACAGAGCTCTTATTATTCTCTTTTTGTAGATAAGGAAACTGAGGTTCAGTGATCTGCCCAAGATCACTCAGGTACCAAGTGGCAGAACTGGGTACTTGTGGAAACAATCAAACCTAGAAGGGGAAGGGAGAAGGTACAACTGTCATGCCAGGAGTTGAATATGACCCCCAGTGTTGTTAGGTGCAAAAGGCATTCTGCTCTTGAATTCGGTGCTCTTTCTACTACCTCCCCCTTTTCCCTTGGGTGCCACTGAAAAGCCCATCTGTGGGCTATAAGCAGAGGCTTTGTCACTTGTTTATCTTAACTGCTAAAATCAGGCATTTCCTCTTTTTTAAGATTCTTTGAAATGGAGTCCATCTTGTTGGAATCCTGCTGGTTCATTCTGATGCCTGAGTCAGTCAATCAAGATGAGCCAGAAGACCAGGAAAAGGTTTCTGCTTGCTTTGTGGTAATGCAATTCTTCCTAAAATGCTTAAATTTTCTAACTTTAGAATATCTTTTCTTCTGGCCACCAGATGGCACTCTGTGCCTGCATCTATAAGAGTACAACAGACAACTACTATATTAAAGAAGAGCATAGAATTCCTTTTATTTCTCCAAGGATGCATTTAGTACAACTATAGCATTCAGTTGTGCAGCTAACATTATTCTCTATGTGAGTGAGTTACTTCTACAGTCTCAGACAACCTAGTATTGAATGATGCAAAGTATTCTTCTATTTGACCTCTTCTTATTTTTAGTTCAGAATATATTGCAGTCACATCAAAAATATAAGGTCTGGAAGGGATATCAGATACAATCTAGTTATTTCTTCCAAAGAGAAAGTTGGAGTCCAGAGAGGCCAAGCAACGTGTACAAGGAAGGTCATACTGAAATTTAGTAGCAAAACCTGGGCTAAAACCTTCTTGTTGACTGGTTCCTAATCCTGAGCTTCCTCCACCTCGCCATGCTTCTAGGCTCTGTCTTAATTATTTCCCATCCCTACTTAAATCTCTGCAGTTAGGGTTGGATGTCTAAAACTCATTTTTGAGGTTGGTTGGTTATCTGATGAAGATAGCCACACTGATTGTCTAATTATAGAGTGATGAGGAAAATTGATACACAATTCCTCCATAGGAAAGAGATATTGTGTGTGTGTGTGTGTGTGTGTGTGTGTGTGTGTGTATGTGTGTGTGTGTAGTTGTGTCCAACTTTTCATAAGAATTGGATTTCAGCTGTAAAAACTCAAAAGGATCCATTCCTTACAAATTGTTACAGCTTTCAAAGACCCAAGTATATCAACTTCAACTAATGCCCTTCGACAGACTGAAAGAGAGCGGTGACAGAACAGCTTTTGGTCCCTTCCTATGAATTAGACAGGAACATATTAACTGAGCTATTATTTGCTACAGTTTAAAATTCAGCTTGCTTGAGGGTAAAGGAAAATGCTAAGCCAGATTGCAAATGTATGCAAGAAAATCCTATCCCTAGTCACTTGCTTCAGGTTCTCTAGCAGCAGTTGATCTCCATGTTCTATTATAGTGTTTGTCACCATCTATCCCTCCATCACCTGGGAACCAAAGTCCATTTTGAGTAGACACAAAGGACTGTGTTGCTTTTCTTCTGCACCATTTAAAAATAATTTAATATTTAATTGTTTTAGTGCTATATATATATATTTTAAATAACACTGATGCCATTAGAATTTGAGTAAGGCACTTTGGAAAACGTTAAAGAGCCATCTAAAGGTGAACTGTTAATGACAACAACAACACTGCTGCTACTTAAGAATAAAAGGATTTTGCTTTACTGTTACCGCCCCCCCCCCCCAAGCTATTTTATCATGTTCTAGGCACAGGGAGTTAAAAGACTAAGTAAGATGTGGTCCCTGCTTCCAATTGTTTCTACTGTTTCCATATCTGTAAAACAGAGAGAATAATATTGATGAAGAAATGGAAGATCAGGGATGAAGTAGCTTGCCCATACCCACAAAGAATTATTTGTTAGTTTTCATTGATATTTTCTAAATAATAATAGCTTTATCATCAAGAGGCACGTAGGTGACGCAGTGGGTACAGTGTGGGACTTTAAAGTAGTCACGTGCAAATCCTGCCTCAGACATTTACTAGCTATGTGACTAGGCAAGACACCTAAACTTTCTCATCCTTAGTTTCCTCATCTGTGAAGTAGAGATAATAATAGCAAATGGCTCACAGGGCTGTTGTGAGAAATAAACGAGATAACATATTTACAATGCTTTGCAAACCTTAAAGCATTATATAAATGTGACCTATTTGGAGTGTTCAGCAATTTATCAGGCTCTAGAGAGAAGAAAGGATCAGTTAGGACCAGCTGCCCAATGTCCTCTATTCCTTAATTTCTTATGCTCCACTTAGTAAGGAAATCTACCAGCTCAGCCCTGAATCTCTGTTCTTCCTGAAAACTTGTAAAGGGCTGCTGCTTAGGAAAGTTTTGCATCACTTGAGTTTTAATCTGAAATCATTTATCTTCAAGTCAGCAACAATTAGCTGCTTCTATCAGCCATTCATCATGACTTGGAGGAGAATGTGTTTTTCCCAAGGGAGAGTTATACTTTTCATGGACCAAGCCAAGAAAAGCTGGAGTAGGTCAGAGTGGATTCAGGGAAATAAATCTCCCTGACTTACTCTTGGTATATAAAGTGAGGTAACAAGGTGACAGTTGCTATGAACCCATGTCCTGTACTGTCCCCTTTACTACATCAGATCCATAGTTCTATTTTTCTTACTTTATATTTTCTTGTCTGGTTGAGTGTGTTTCTTTTTAGATATAATAGTCCACGTGTGATAAAAATAAGTATTCATTACCTTACATATCTATTCTAAGAGCAAGGCTGAAACAAGATTTAAATCTCATTTGTCTCCTAATTACATATGTGTCCATGAAAATTTTCTTCATTTAGTGCCTCAGTTTCTACACTTTTAACATGAGGAAGTTGAGCAAAATGACTTCTAGAGTCTCTTCTGGATCAATCAATCAACAAACATTCTGTAAGTACTTACTAACCACCAGGCACTGTGCTAGATGCTAGGAATAGAGACAAAACATGAAACAATTTCTTTTCTTGACCAGAGAGACATCATGTACATGTATGAGTATATATAAAGGGGCAACTGGGTGGCTCAGTGGATTGAGAACCAGGCCTAGAGATGGGAGTTCCTGGGTTCACATCTGGCCTCAGTTACTTCCTAGCTATGTGATCAGGCAAGTCACTTAATCCAATTTGCCTATCCCTTCCTGCTCCTCTGCCTTGAAAACCAATACTCAGTGTTGATTCCAAGATGGAAGGTAAGGGCTTAAAACAAGTATACATAGAATCAATTTCTACAGAACAAATACAGATACAAAATAAATAAAAGGCTGTTAAACACAAGTTAATTGGAGAACAACAACACTTTCAGTTGTAGGTATTAGGATAACTTTCATGTAGTATGTAGTGTTTGAGCTGAATCTTGAAGAATGAAAGGGATTCTATGAGGGACAAAAGGGAAGGGGGGATGCATTCTAGTCACTGGGGTTAGTCAGTGCAAAGGGACAAAGATGGGAGAGGGAATGCTGAGTGTGTGAGGATCACAGACACCAGTTTGGTTTCACCTTATGTGAGAAAGGGACTTATGTATAATAAAGGTAGAAGGATTTTGGCTGTGGCCAGGTTGTAATGGGTTTTAAAAGTCAAGTAGAGGAGGCAATATTTTATTCTATAGGAAATAGAGAACCACTAGAATTTTATTGAAAAGGGGAAGAACTTGGGCAGATTGGTGTTCAGGGAAGATCTCTTTGACATCTTTATGAAGGATGGACTGAAATGGGGGAGTCACTGGAGGCAAAGAAGCCAAGTAGAGACTACTGCCATGGTCTATGTGAGAGAATATGAGGGTCTGAACTAAGGTTGTGGTCCTATGAGTAGAAAAAAGAATTTAGATGTGAGAGATATTGTATAGGTAGAAAGAGCAATATTTAGTTAATTGCTAGTTAATCATGCTAAAAAATATGAGAGAGAATAAGAAACTGAGTCAAAAAGATTGTACACATCAGAAACTGGAATAATGACATAAATGATCCTATGATTCCAATGCCAGATTTAGTCAGTAAGAAAGTAGTATGCCAAACATATAATTTATTATAGGCTAGTAGCAGATGATCCTGATTGGTGGTAGACTGAGGATGAAGAATACAATATAGCTACAAGTGTTCTTTTCATTGAAGTTTTTTTGGGGGGGGGTAGTTGGAGTATCTTAAGTGATAACCTGGCAGATAAATTACTTAGACTGGGATAGACTACTTAAGAGAAAATAAAGGTCTAGATTTGTGAGTTTGAAGCCAAGTTTCACAAGCTTGGTACACAGTAAAGTATTTATCATTGCATGAGATGGATTAGATTCTTAGTCAAACATATCCAGAGAATTCTCTAGGAGAAGAGGATGATCATTAGTATTAAAGGCCACAGAAAGGTCAAGAAAGATAAGAACTGAGAAAAAGCCATTGGATAAGGCAATTAAGAGGCCACTAAAAATGTTGGACAGAGCAATTTCTGTTGAATGATGACATCAGAAGCAAAGTTGCAGAGAGTTTGTAACTAGGTGGAAGGAGGAGTGGAAGAAATGAATGTGATAATTTTATCAAGAAGGCTAATGGAGTACAGGAGAGATATGGATTTGTTTTGATGAGAGAGGTCAGATCAAATAATATTTTTAAATATGAAGAAGAGGCGGATGTGTTTTTAGGGAGCAGGGAAGGAATCAGTAGATGAGGAGAGATTAGAGGCAATCCAGGAGAAAATCTATTGTAGACAGTGGGATGGGTTAGAATCAAAGGTGCATATTGAGGAGTTTGCCTTGATAAGGAAAAGGGTCACCCTAGTCAGGGAAGATATTTGAGTTCCATGAGATCAAGAGAAGGGAAGAAGACACTCTTGACCAATGGTCTCAAACTTTGGCTCTGTGTGTGATGAGGCCCTCAGCTGAGACAATAGGGCAAGAAGTGTTCTGGAGGGATGAAAATTAGCTGAAGCCAGCTTGAGCCAGCTATTGAGAGTCAATTCTTAAACTTATAGTGTGAGCCTTTATATGTTGGAAGACAGCAAATACTGCAAATCACAACTTGATTTATTGTTTTGTTGATTATCTAGACTTAAGAAAGTGATTCAGACAATGTTAATAATACAGATTAAACTTAAAAAGTGTGTCATATCTACATTTCCCCAGTTATTTGTTAAGCATTTACTGGAACATCCCTGGGTCAGGCTTTTAAAAGAAAATGGTAAAATCTAGGGTAAAATAGGTAAAAAAATAGGTAAAATCTATTCATTTCCCATTATTGGACTTCAGCTTCTTCATCTGCAAAATAGGGGAGTTCAATTAGAAATCTGTAATATTCCTTCCAGTTCTAAATGTTGTGGTCTTATGATTTTTCAAATAGAATTTGGTCAAAACATAGCCTGAAAAACTTTTGTGGTCATTGAAGTATCTAAGATGGTGAGAATAATTCATTTTTGGAAAATGTGCTTCCAGAGAAACTGGTTGAAATAATTATATTGCTTTCTCTTTAATTGTCAGTTTCACTGCAATCATTTATCCAAGGATGTCAGCATACTGTAAAGTGTATGATGCTCTCTCTCCTCAATTCCCACTCCACCATGATTTCTGAGGTCTAACATATAGGATTGTGCACTTAGAAAGTTGACTTAAGTCATTCCCCTGTCAGTGGCAAATAAAGGCTATCTTTTGGCTTTTAGATTTTTTCCCCCAAATATCTCCACGAAAAGTCTTTATCAATTGTCTATAAACTTGAGTTTCCTATTTCTAAATGCCTCTTGGATATCTCTAGCTGTCTCTATCTCTAATCTCTATATAGGAACACCCCTGTCCCCCTAAATTTAGTACATCCTCTCTAAATCCTTCCCCTCTTCCCAGCTTGCTAGATTCTGTGTATGGCACCATCATCCTTCTCAAGTTCCCAGTACGTCTTGGAGTTATTTTTTTTAAATCCTTACTTTACCAAGTATAGGTTCCAAGGCAGAAGAGTGGTAAGGGCTAGACAGTTGGAGTTAAATGACTTGTCCAGGGTTTGAGATCACATTTGAAACCTCCTATCTCTAGGCCTGCCTCTCAATACCCTGAGCCACCCAGCTGCCTCTGGAGTCACCTTTTTTCCCACTCCCAACTGATGACCAAATCCTCCTCAGTTTATTTTCATAACAGGGCTGGAATCCTTCTGTTCTCTTCTTTCTAGTTTCACTGTCAACAGCCTAGTTCCAACACACATTACCTCTGGCAGGAACTATTGTAACAACCTCTTAACTCCTCTCCCTGCCTTTAGCTTGACAATAAAACCTTTACAGCACTGCCAAAGTAATCTTCCTAATGCACCAATATAGTCATGTCACTCCCTACATCTCGTTGCCAACAGGATAAAACACAAACTCTTTAACCTGATATTCGAGAGTCTGAACAATCTGATTTCAGCCTACCTCAAACCTTATTTTATACTACTCCTCTTCAAACACTTAGTGCTCTAGACATTCTGGAAAATTAGCCTTTCATTCATCTCCTCCAGGCCTCTCTCACTTTTGGACCTTGGTACTGGCCTTCTCCTATGTCTGGAAAGGACTCCTTTTATATCTGTCAATTAAAAACCTTCTTTTCAAGCTCTGTCTCTGGTGTTACCTCTCTCATGAAGCCTTATCCCATCCTCCAGCCAAAAATCTCTCTTTAGGATTCTCCTTTTTTTTGTTTCAATTCAATTAAAACTATTTTTCTTTTTGGAATTTGTTAAAAGAGATGGCTCACTGTGTAAAAGAGAAATAAAGGAAGTTTTGTAAATGAGGTAATATAAAAATCAAAGATATCAACATATCTGATATTTTATCTCCTTACTTGTATATGAGCATTTTGCTGGTATGCATAGCACTTTTTGGACTTTGTAATATAGTTCAGGGTAGGATCAGCAGTAGAGGATAGGGGAAGACACATTAGATTTGGAATCAGAAGGACCCAAGTTCAAATTCTTCCTCCAATATTTACTTATTACCTGATCCTCAGCAAATTATTTAATTGCTCTCATATCTCATCTATAAATCCTTCAGTTTCCTCATATAATAATTAGGGATAGTAAAAACATCAACTTTACAGAGTCTTGTGAGTGTCAAATGAAATCACCTATATCAAGGACTCTTAATTTGGGATCTATGAATGAAAAAACTCAATAAATATATTTCAATATATTTGTTTTCTTTGTAAACTTATATATTTCATTTGTGCATTAAAAAACCCTTTTCTAGGAGGGAATTCATAGGCCTCAGTAAACTACCAATGGGGACTATGACAAACAAAAGGTTAAAGACTTCTGATCTATATAAAGTACTAAATAAAAGTAAACTTTTAGTAATATTATTAAACTTGTTGAAGGCAAAGACTTTTTTATTTTTATTTCCCATTCAGCACAATGCCTTCTATAAGGCAAATGTTTAATATATATTTGTAGGATTAAAATAGTCATGGGAAGGAGAGTCTGTAGCTAGGGAGAATATAGAAGTGGCTCAATCAAATATTCACCAAAAACAAACAAATAATTACTGTTTGAAGCCAGGCCTGATGAGTGGCACCTGTTTCTAGGAGGGTTTAAATGCATTTTTACCCCAGTTTTCACACTACTTTAAATGCATTTGGCTCACATTGTGGACTCATACCAATCTTTTAGGAAGATGTGAAATGAAATATCCTAGGCCTAGGAATCAGTTGGTTCCTCCTCCTCCCCTTTGATCCTTAGTTTCTATTGAGTTATATAACCACACAAAAGTGACCTACTTTCTCCTTCTTCCTAATGATAATAATTACAGCTATGATCCCACTATCCCACAAGTAGATAGTGAATGTTGCTGAGATGGTAGAGGAAGTATTCTATGATTGAATCAAATGAGCATAGACTTAAAGGGAAAGAACACCTTATAATGAATTTACCCCATTCATCTTTTACAGAGAGGTTAAGAAACATGCTGAAGATCACACAGTTACTAAGGGATAGAGCTGATATTTGATGGAAGGTTCTCTGATTCCAAATCCAGATGTTTATTCAAGTGTAGATATATGAAAGAAGATTAAAAGTACTAGAACAGGTATGAATGACATCTACACCAAATATTTCCTATAATGACTAGGAATCTCTAATAGTAGAAGAAACAAAGATTTTCTCCTAGATCCATAGTATTGCCATTGTTAGGGCAGATTGGTCTTTCTTTATGATCCGGTGGGGTTGGCTACCTATCTTCTCATAGCTAAAGCCATGGTCAGCTCTATATTCAGACAGTATATTTATGCTATATATCTAAAGAGACTTTGAAAGACCCTGCATACACCCTAAGTATCTTTCCCACTGACTTGCCTCCCTGTCTTTTATTCTTATATTATTTTCTTAGAGTAATAGGATTTACATTAGAAGTGAATTTATAGATCATCTAATCCAACTCCCTTATTTTACATATGAGGATATAATGCCCAGAGAGGTGAAAACTACTCACCCTAGGTCTTATAGCTAGTAAGCAGTCAAGTCCTGATTCTAGCTCAAGCCCTCTGACTCCAAGTCCAATTCTCTATCTTTGTACATCAAGATGGTTTTCAACTTACTTCTTAGATAAAAAAAATTCTAGAGCTTGAAAAATGCAATTTCTATGTATAACCTGGTGGAGAGAGAGACAGTATGCCAAGTCATTAATTGACACTAATCCTTTAATATCCATTTACTCATCAGATTAAGTATTCATAAGTTTTCTTGTTTAGGTTTAGGCAACTCATTTCTCTGATTCTGGTTCACTAATTTTATTGATTAACCCCATTCTAGTTCTGTGATTTTATGCCTGAACAAATTCCTCATCTTCATTTTATCTGGCCCTTTAATTCTTGTATTATCATTCTTTCAGCTTCAGATGATGATTATTGATGCTAGATTCTATTTCCTGTTGGTGGTATGAGTACTCCCAACTACTAGATATGCCTAAGTGTCACTCTGATGGTCTGTAGGTACTAGGGAAGTCATTTTTTTTACAGGGAACATGGTATTGCCAGTGAAATAGAATAATGATCTAAATAATTCTGTTCTTGTTTAAATAAATGTGTGTACACATTTTAAAGATAGAGAACCCATTACTTATGGTTGACCTTTCCTGAAAAAAAAAGGAATCTCTTTCAGATTTTTGGTTTTCAATACAACCAAAGTTTTGGCATGTCTCTAGACATTATTCAAATATCTACTCAAGGAAGGAAATTACTAATACTTATGCCTTTCTTAGTGACTTTCTCCATTATAACCCTTTCCTCACAGAGAATTATGTCAAAACAATGGGTTAGAGGCAGCTAGATGGCTTGGTGGATAGAGTTCTGGGTTTGCAGTCAGGAAGATCTGAGTTCAAATATGACCTCAGACACTAGCTTTGTGACCCCAAACAAGCTACTTAACCTCTTTTTGCCCTAATGCACCAGAGAAGGAAATATATAGCAAATCATTTCAGGATCTTTGCCAAGAAAACCCCATGGACAGGTGTTCTATGGTCTACTGGGTCACAAAGAATAAGGACTTGACTGAATAACAATAGTTCAGACCATTACTAACCAAAAATAGATTTCTGTGCTAGAGAATGGCAACCTGAAAACAAGATGAGCAGAGCAGCAGCTTCTCTTTTCTCTAAAAACAATATTGATTTTAATCAATAATAGATAATTTTTTGACTCAGTTAACTAAGTGACAAATCCATTGGATGTCACAGTTCCCCTTTCAGGTTCTGCCACACAACCCTTTTCAGCTCTAGAATATAAAAAAAATAATCTAGTTACCTTTTGTTACTTTAGGTACAAATACCTTATATACATTATCTCATCTGACCTTTGCACAAGTATCACAGTTCACATATTATCTCAATTAAAATAAAATCTAGACTTTTTTCATCTGTATAGGGAGCACACTAGGTAAGTAACTTCTACTAAAGAAGATTAATACTTTCTCTTCAACTTATCCTTAGTGATTCCTAGTTGTGTGACTTAGCCAAAGTCACACATTTATTATGTGGCATAGGCAATACTTGAACCCAAGTCTTTCTGATAATAAGGATAGCTCCATATGTCCAATTCCACTCTGCCCCATTTAATATAGGAGATAGATTCAGAGAGAGTGAGTTGGCCATGACTACATAAGCCAGGAAGTGTCAGAGGAAGAGTTCAAACCCAGATCTCTCTTGATTCCAAGTTCAGTGCTTTTCCCACTCTATTATCATCAACAAAATGGAAATTATGGGATGAAAACTAAAACAGGTATCAAAAAATCAATGTTAAGGTATGTGATATTGCCCAAGACACTAAATGCTGCCTTTCTGGGACTCAATTTCTCATCTGTAAAATGAGCAAGTCTTTTACTTTTTTGCTTCTAGAATCCTATTTGGATTAGGTTTACTTTTCATTAGGCACAGAAAAAGAAAAGCTACTTGTTTAGAAATTTTCATTATTATTTATTCTAAGGGAAAGGAAAAGAAACCATTCTGTAAATTGCAAATTCATTTTGACTTTTAATGGATTGGAAAGATTTATGGAAATATTTTATATTATGTCATTTCCCACTCACTTATTACAATTAGTTAAATATGATAAGTATATAGGTTTGCATATGAAATACAAATGAGATAGTAGGATTACTTAGTTGTCTAAAACAAATTGTATGTAAATTCAATGTCCTATATGTATGTTATTAAAATAAGTGATTGATCTAATTTCAAATACCTTTCTAAGGACAAAAACAAACATGTTTAGTAGAGTATTCAGTTGATCATTAGTTATCACAGTCTATATTTGGCATTACTTGGTTCTCTCAATGGTTTTAAAGGTAGAGACCAGATAATAATTCTGATTATAAAAAATAAGCTTATGGTTACATAGCAATTATTAGGTTTTAAATCTCATTCTTCATAGTAGCCTTGTGATCTAGGTCATGAAAGTTTTGTTATTCCCATTTTATAAATGAAGAAATTCAGTTAAGTGACTTGTATAAATTCTTACAATAACAATATATAACATTTATAGAATGTTTTGAGGTTTAAAAGGCAGTTTAAGCATCTTATTTGATCCCCACAACAACCTTATTAGGTAGATACTCTTACTATCTCCATTTTTATAGATGAAGGAAATGAAGATTAATTGACTTACTTATGATCACTCAGCTAGTAAGTATTTGAGGCTGGGTTCTATTTCAAGTCTCTCTGCCTAGAGCTTTTTCTGATGTAATGTGAGGATTGATGTGGGGATTGTAACCCAGGTCTTTTGATTCTAAGCAACATTTATGGTTTTTAGTAATTTTATTTGTTGAGGGTTATAAAATCAATCAATCATTGAGTACTAATTATCATCACTTATGGACCTGGCACTGTTCTCAACATGGGGATAAAAAGAGAAAAATAAAAATCTTTGTCCTCAAGGAGCTTACATTCCAGGATGGGAGATAATATATGTATATATATATATATATATATATATATATATATATATATATATATATATATATATATATATATATATATACATACACACACACATACACACACAAATAAATTGAAGATATTTTATGGGAGAGGTATCTGCAGTGGAAGGGATTAGGAAAAGCTTCAAGTAGAAAGTGTCATTAGAACTGAATTTTGAAGGAAACCAGGGACTGTAAGAGGTGACAAGGAAGGAGTGCATTCTAGGCAGGAGGGATAGCATGTGCAAAGGCCTGGAGATGGGAGATGGAAAATCATATATGTAGGAAAGCAAAAAAAGATAATTTTGGTTGGACTGCTGAATATGTGAATGAGAGTAATATGTAACAAGCTTGGAAAGCTAGTTTGGAGTCATATTGTGAAGGCTTTAAATGCCAAACAGACATTTGTATTTGATTCTAGAGGAAAAAGGGGGGAGTCGCCGAAGTTCACTGAACAACATTCCTTTTTTATATACTGTCTAATAGATCATATGACTTAGATAACACTAAAGAAAACAAGAATACTAATCTGGGAAAATTCTTGTCGTTTAGGATTCTTTTTGGATGAGAAATGGAATCTAGGGCCACAACTGCAAAGTAATGGAGTATTAGGCAATAAAAAGGAAGTGACAAGAAGCATTATGCTGACTCTTGAATTTCATTCCTTCTGATTTTGATATGTACTGATAATGACACATCCTATCAATGTAATTTCATATATAAAACACTTGGGCCATAGGCAGCACTGCACCTGTGCTCTTCCGCCTCTCCATCTGCTGTATCACAGCCATTCAGATTCAGGTGACAGAAACCTTTTAGATGAAAGTTAATTAGCCAGTGCACTGCAGATCAAATCTTTCCAGTTCAGCGCCAAATAGAAACATTCCAGTCCAAAGGGTGGACTTGTGCCACCCATTTCCAAGTTTCAAGATGTAATTTATTTTTTAACTTGAGTGGAGTAAAACAAAAACAAAAAACCTCCAGCAGTCTCTTTAAGTCTAATGCACATTGTATGTTAAACTTCATACACTCAGGAGTCCTGTGTGTACTTCTGAACGTGCATTTAGGAAGGAAGAAAAGAGGTTATAAATAATTGGGGAAAATTGGAAGAATAATATGATTTGGGGCCATTAAATATTCTCAGTTTTGTTCTTTTCCATTGACTTGTTGGCTAACCGTCACTAAGACCCTTAATTATTTTTAGCATCCCTATCTTTAAAAGAGAAACAATGACAATGACACACCTATTTCATATAAATGCTTTCCCAGCACCTTATCCCATTTACAATTCTGCTAGATCTTCAAGCTGAATGAGCAGTCCACCTGCTGCCCTGAACTACAGCACCTATGCTGTCAGCAGTCCTTTACTCAAAACCCTAAAGAAATTGCCAAAAAAGAGGGGGAAAAAGCTTTTACTCCCTTCTCCCTTTAAAGAACCATATTGCTGTAAACTCCACTTCAGATTAACTAAGCCACTTTAAGCATAAAAGCACTTTTTCCTGCATGTTACAGATTTTCTGGAAATGTTCAAATATTCTTAGTTTTCAGAATCCCAAATGCTTCTGAGTATAGGGTACAAATACAACCATACCGTCCCCTCAGTCCCCCTCACCCCCCCCCCCCCAAAAAAAAAGGGCCAGATCATCTGAGCTGAGCTGACACACTGCTTTGCCCTGCACGCCCAAGCGGCTTCTTCAGAGCAGTGCACTTTCCCAGAATGGGCTTTGCTAGGGAATAGTAGTATATTTCTGCTATATTCTCTGTACCCTCTTTCGAAGCTGTAAAGGCAATTGCTGTCCAGCGTTCTGAAACATCTTTTCCTTACTCATGTCTCACTGCCACTAGATGATGGTATGTACAACCTCAGGGTTCTCCCTTCTCAACAGAATGGGAAGAATCAGCCTTTACTACTCTGCTTCAACCTGTGCCATTCCCTCCACCCCCACCATTATTCACATATTTGTTTTGTAGGATCAATAAATTACCAACTTTCAAAGCCAAAGAAATATTTCCTCTCCTCCTTCACTGTTATTCCACTGCTTTCCTTTCCTTTTTATTTCTTCAGCTTCCTATATACCCTCACTCTTAATTACCACCTCCAACTCATGCCATTTCACGGACCCTCCCTTACCTGACTCTTCCGAGGAAATTCGTAGCGCACTATACTGATTACTGGGATGTGCAAGACAGAACTGATAAACTCGAGCTCCAGCATCTCCCCCTGGCTTTGGGGGAAGGCGAGCAATGCTGACACCCCTTGTACTACCACAGTGTGGCACACACTCTGCAGGAAGGAGACGGGGTCACTGCTCCAGGCTGAGCTCGGAGAGGAAAAGGGCAGGAGAGGAAGGTCTCCCAGTCCGGCCTCGATTGCCATCACCACTTCCAGGGACAAGTTATAAGGCAAAAGTCCCGACATGCGGTTCAGGTTCTCCACTGCGAAGAGCAGAGCATCCCTCGGAAAGAGTGTTGACTCGCTCGCACCTCCGGGCAGCCCAGCCCCCCTGCTGTGCAGGGCGCTCCCAATCCAGCTGCTTGGCGCCTCTGCCCCACCAACGGAAACGGGGGTCCTGGACCGCCAACTTCTATCGCTTGCCTCCACCGATGCCACTGCAGCCACTGCCTCCGCCTCCGCCCTGGCCTGGCTGTCCACAGCCCCTGCAGGTTTCCCTGCTGTGGCGGGCGCCACGGCGCCCCCGGGGTAGATGTCATTACGTTGCTCCCTTGCCCCACTCCAGCTTTGTCCGCTGCTGATGGTAGCACGGGTGGCTGTAGTCCAGGGTTGCAGGTGGACCGCCCCGATCCGCACTGTGTGCCCGATGCGCTTGAGGATCTGGCAGGGTTGCGGGTGGGATGAGGAGCCGGGGACCCTGGCCAGTACCAGCGCACAGGGTGGCAGCAGCAGCAGACAGATCCTGCTTAGAACCCACCACAAACTCAGTCTCCTCATTACTGAGACCCGAAGCGGGAAATCCGGGGGGCCCCAGGGAAAGCGACGCCCCCCCCCCCCCCCTCCGCTGTCTCCAGACGAAGAGAATTCCAGAGAATCCAAGCCTAGTCCACTTACAATCTAACCCCGAGGGCCCTGCCCCTTCCTCAACGAGGAGGAGCAGCCAGATCCGCCCCGACCACTTTCCCAGCCATAAAAGTTGTCGCGGATCTTCCAGGCAGTCACTTTGGGCCGCTTTCGCCTTAAATCGGGTGACTCCCGGAGCCTCTCTCCACCTCCTCCTCTCTTTCCTTGCAGCCCCTCACATCTCTCAGCCCCCAGCTACTACAGCACCCTCAAAGCACATTTCACCGCCCAGGCATTCCTTTAACTGGATCTGCCCCATCCACAGTTCTTTGGAGAACTCAGCCCAAGGCGCCCCTCAACCTCCAGGGCTGTTGGGGCAAGCCGACAGCAGGATTGTATATATGAACCTTAGAACACCAGCACCGAAGGCAAAAACAGAGTCTAGGCAGCTGGGCGTCTAACAACTTACAACCGGTGATCCAGGGGAAGTGGGAAGAGGAAGAAAAGCCACCCCTGAGTCTCCCTCTTTATTGTTCCTTTCTGGCAACATCTGGACCTGGATAATTCCCGAGGCAGCACTGAGGTAAATTCACCCCCTTTCTGAAGGAAAAGGGAAGCCACATCCACCTTCCTGCACTGGCTGCTGTTCTTTCACCTCGTGCTCGCTTCATTTTCTTTTACATGACTTCCCTTTTCTTGCTTTTCTCCTTTCTTTCTGCCTGCTGCCACACTCTTTCCTTGGTGAAATGCTGGTGCTACTGGGTAGCAAAGGGTTCTGTTAGAAGAGGCAAAGTTATCCCCGCCCGCCCGCCTGCCTCGCCCAGCCCATCTCCTGTTGCTGGAGACGTGCCTTCTGCCTGTCGCTTGGCTGCGCTAAACTCCCACTGATCGTGATCTCCTCTGGAGGGTGATCAGACGGAACAGAGCCTCTGGAACCTCCTCTCTCCTCCGAGGCTGGGATTTGTAGTCTTCTAAATCTCCTTCAGAGGAGGAGAGGACCTCAGTTTTCAGAGAGCCAATGGGGATGTGGAAGCCAAGGGCTCCAAGTCCAGCCCTCCTCCAAGGATGGTTTCAGAGAACTGTTCATTTAAATGACTTCCTGCAATAGATCATTTTCACAGGTTTCTAGAGCAAAGGGTATTTAAACAAGAAGCATTTATTCCTTCAGACATTTGCACTTACAGACCACCAGGCAGTATGAACTCTAATCTAAGTGGTTGAGTTCTAAATTTAAGTCTGGTCTTTTTCCAAGGAATATATTTGTGACAAAAATTAGACATATTAAAACAGCCCCTCAAATCAGGTTCAACAAGAGCAAATAATGGCTCTGGGTCAGAGGTCAGTTTAAAGGGAGCCCCAAATGTTTGTTTGCCATTGTATTTTCTTTATTTTCACACCACTCCTTCCCCCAAATAAACAAAGCTTCTTATTACTGCTAATTTCACCCATGCATACAGAAGTTAGCGCTAAAATTATTGGTAATTGCTTATTACTGAAGATTTTAAAATGCTAGCCATGTTCTTTGGATTTTGGAAAGAAAGAAAGAAGTCCAGGAACAGGGAAATACTTTCACAAAAAACATGCACTTTACAGCAGACTTTTGTTTTGTTTTGTTTTGGTTTCAGTAATACAGTAGGTGGGATATTAAGGATCAGGGATTCTGACTTCTTATTTCAGGGCTACTGGATTTGGGATTTGCAATTTATTTCATCCAACTGTGTTCTGGTTTTCTGATCTATTAAAAGCTTAGGTAAACAGCTGCTATTTACCTAGTGGGGCTGTCTTAATTTGCAAGTTAGAGATTATATCTTGTTTTGGGGATTGAGTCTAGGACTATATGTGGACAGGGAAAGGAATGGAACCTATGATTTCACTGGATTCCTTTTACCCCTGCATATTGGCTCCTTCTTTGCAACATATTTTCTTAGATAGTTGCCTAGAGCACTGAACTGGTAATTGAAATACTCTGAGCCACATAGACAGTTTGGATTGAACTGAGATTTGAATCCAGATCTTTTTGGCTTGGAGTCCAACCCTCTGTTCACCATATCATGTTGCTTTTCTAAATCTATGTAAAAATCCCCATAAAGACATAATTTCTCTATTTGCATACACATTATCAGCTTTGGGTCCAGATGTCTGATTTCATTGGTTTAGGGCAAATCTTTTGAGTCATATAGCAACCTTCTAGTGTAGAAACTGTGTCGAGACAGATCAGCAACTATTCTGACTTAGATAGCCTTACTATGTCTCCTAGGGTGCCAAAGTGGTTAAGTGATTTGTCTATGATTCCAGAGCAAGCAAATATGAGACAGCACCTGAACCCAGGCCCAGGACTTCCTTACTTGAAGGCCAGCCCTTTATTTACTACACTCTCTCACACAGATCTATGCTCCAAATTAGAGGATCATTGGAATATAAAAGCAGAACAGAGAACTTCAGAAGTCACTGAGTCCAACTCCCTTATTTTCTAGATAAGGAAATTAAATTCTAGGGAGGTTAAGTAACTTGCCCAAGATCATTTTCAATGTTACAAAGCCTAGATATGGAAAGAGCAATATCTTATTAAAATATAAGCAGTGTGAAAGTCATAGTTCCTTACCTGTTAAATTGAAGCTATGATATTTCCACAAAAAATAGCATACAGAGAATCAACAGAGATCTTTAGGACTCTAGAAAGTCTGTGCATTTTCTTATATAGGGGCTTCCAAAGGTCTTAATGCATTTCTATGCTATTAAACTTTAGAAATGCATTAATGCTTTTGGGATATGCTGTATTTAGCACCCATTTTAGAAGATGATTGTTGTTACTGCCTCCTACCTGAGGACAGTATTAGAATTCTCTCTTTTTCTCTCTATAGACTAAATATACTCTTTGTAGTTCTTAAATGACAAAAGGACTGGAACCTATTTGATCTGTAATGAACAAAGGATAAAGAGCCCTTTCTGACATCTTTGCTTTTGGCCCAACATTTCTGACCCTGGCATTGCTCCAGAGTGCTGATTTAGTACTTCAATTGGTCACTCATCTGTCCACAGTTAGATCTTAGAGGTTGAACTATGTGAGAAAAAATGTTAGAGAAGAGGCAAGTGTAATTGCTAATGTATTGGCACTATCCCTATGGTCATTTTACTAGAAAACTATTGAAAGTCCATAATTATCTCAATATCACTGAAAGGCTGGTTGAAATGTAACTTTGTAAAACTGAAGTGGATTCACCAAACATAGAATGGTTAAGGTGTACATAACATTTGTCAGTCTCATGGACATTATATTTTACTAAGCACAAAACACTCGTTTTCTTTTCATTCTTTCTGTTTTTTTTCCTCCAATATTTTCTTTATACATTGGTGCCATTTCAAAATTCCATTGGCGCTCTTGTTTTTTTTTTTTTTATAACTTTATCATGTTCTTACACTCAGATAATCCTCCCAAGAAAATAGTACATAGTAGGAAAAGCACTTGACTTGCCTCTTTGGCAAGGGTATAGATATCTTCATTTTGGGTATGGTTGCCCTTGTCACCTTAAGTCACAGGTACTAGTGTTCAGAATACTCTCTGGCAATCATTGACTCCCAACATGTATTACTGATAACCTTTTGAGAAGCAGCCTGAGTTAATTTGGATAACTTTTCCCAACTGCCTCAGAGGAAGAGGAAATATAGAAAATCAGACTGGAGTACCCATTTTTTACTTCAAGTTTTATTGGAAGTGCTGATATAAGCAGAAAGTGTGGGATGGGTTCAGAAGGGGAGCATGGAATTCCTCTGTGGAATCAGCCTGAGACTTCTGAGCATATGTAAAAAAAAAAGATTTCCAAAGGCTGGAGTCACTCTGTTGGGAGGATTGAAAGAATTTTAATAACACTATCAGGTAAGCAATCAGGATAATCTTTCCACAGGTAAACTAATTGAGAACTCGTTTCCTAGGGAGGAGGAGAATGAATACTATTTTCCAGAACAGAGTTGACCTGTGAGGAATTCCAAGGATCTGAGTTTAGCAACATCATTAGAGATAGAATCAGCAGGGATGAAGGAGAACAGTGACAAGAGGGAGCACAATGGAACTCATAATACTTAATGAGAGTGAAGAGCTATAGTGATGAAAGGTCAATAAAGTATGGATAAAAGAGCCCTGAAGGGGAACACTGGTTGGAAAAATAAACTCCAATTTCCACCTTTACTTGGGAAATACCATAAGTCACTGAATCTCTACAAGTCTCTGGGGAAGGGATTTTGGTGGAGATGGGGGAGGGTGGGGAAGTGAGTGGGAAAATATCATTTGACTTAGTGATCTCTGATATGGATGCTGCAATGTCCTTTAATTTATAATTTTTTTTTCTTTTCAACTGAAGGTATAATGTGAGCTGGTAGCATCTAGTGGGGAATGCCAGACACTGAAAATTTCTAAGTTCTGTAAGTCAATGAGCTGGAGTAGACAGAGGTCACCAAAATATAGCCAGTTCCGTAGGAAAAAAGTTTATGATGAAGGATTATACTTCAAAAGCCCTAGATTCTGGTATCCGCTCAGGTATTTATAAGCCATGTGACTGAGTAAATCACAAAATCACTTCATTTTAAAATGGAAATGATGACAATTGCACTATCTGCATCACGAGATTGTGTATGTGTGTGGGGACTGAAAAAGGCATGTGAAAGTGATTTAAAGAAGTAAAGTGCTATATTAGGTACTATTGTTATTAACAATATTATAGCTAGATTCAGCATAATTCTGGAAAAGCTAACCCAGATATAGTGATGACATTCTTTAACCTTTGTTCAGGATCAGAGATAATTTGCCTCAGATCACATGATGGATATGCAAAAACAAAAGAAACCAACTTCTATTCTAATCTATTTTAAAACAAGCACAAATACATTTCTGCACCCTCTGTTACCAGCAAGGTCAGCAACAGGAATCATCTGAAAAGAAAGGTCAGGGAAATAAATGTTTGGATGTAGCACCAGAAAGTTGGTCCCAGAGACTTAGAACATTTGGGATCAGGAAACAGCCTCTCATTTCAGTATCACTTTACTGTGGATCACACACTTAATCTTACCTGCATGTGTTTCCCAATTTGTAAAATGGATGTGGTAGTTGCTTAGTATAGAACTAGCATTATTCAGAGTGCTTTATGCCCTTAAGAATTCTTTTTGAGTAGCACTTGACATTTCCTGTATTGTGATAGGATTACTATTAGTCACTAAAAGGTTCAGAAAAACCCACATTTCTCACCTGAAAACTGAGCTGTTCTAAGTTCTACCTGTCACTGGCTCTGATTCCTCAGAACAGTCAAATTTGACAATACTACTAACACTATGGGTCTGCTCACTGATGTAGTGGTAACAAAGTCCTTTTAATATGTGAAACACACTGTGTTTTTCCATACATAATCAGCCAACATACTAGTAACTCATTCTTGAATTTAATCCCTGTCACTAATGCTGCAATTTATGGAATCTTTGAGTGGAGACATGGAGAAAAATAAGCTGAGAAAAGGAAAAAATTAAGGAACTGATCCCAGAGTAGGCTCAATCATGCTTGTCTAACTCAAAAGCTATGCTTACAAATGACTTCTCTATTTATCCTGACTACATTTTTTTTCATGTCAATTCATAAAAAAATTCTGAAGTTGTAATAGGAGCTGATACCTTCTAGAGGGGAATGCCAGATTGAGAATTTCTAAATTCTATAAGCCAAAGAACTGGAGTAGATGGAAGTCGCCAACATATAGCCGGTTCCTTAGGGAAAAGTCTGTAATGAAGGATTATACTTCAAAAGCCCTAGATTATAGTGTCTGCACAAGTATTTGTAAATAGTGATAAATAATTAAAATAATTTAAAAATAATTTTTGTTGATACCTTGATTCTATATCACCTAAATTATCCCTTATTTTATGCTGAAATTTCCCTTTGTATTGCTCTTCTTTCCTCTTCAAAGTCATCTCTCAGAAATTTTTGTTAGTGAAATAGAAGAAAATAAAAAAAACCTAGTATCATAATTCAATATATCTAAAAGAGAAATCTGAAAACATATGCGATGTTCCATACCTATGGGCTTCCCACCCTTGCAAAGGAATGATGGAAGCTATCTCTTCTTTTAGGGCCATGCTTGGCCATTTTGTATATTGTTTTCTTAGTAATACTTCACTTGGCAAGTATGAAGTATATGTTTTTCTGCATTTATATTTATCATTCATTATAGCACAGTAATACTCTATAACGTTCTTGTTCCATGATCCATTTAGCTATTTACCAATGAAATTAGACTTGTAAAATGTAAATTATTATGGGATAATTAAAGGTTTACAGGTCATTCCCAAACTAACATGTGTACTTGCTTTAGCCTGTTTCCCTCTTAACTCCTAGCAGAGATCAGAAGCTTCACTGAAAGAAAGGGGAGTTTTGATTATGGGGAAGGTAGAGGAGATAGAAACCTTTGGGGAAGTAATGGCAAGCTTGGGCAAGGGACTTATGGAAACCCAAGGGTGCTTGTGTCTGTCAGCATTGTGACAGCAGGAACTATCTTTTGTCCTTCTTTGAATCCCTAGCACTCAGCACATTTCTTGGCACATAGAAGATTCTTAATAATTTGTGTTTATTGACTAGAGATGTAGAGTAAACCAGGAAGGAAGAGAAGTGCAAAGAAGGATAGTGGGGATTTTGAAAGATAAAATGGGCCTCTTTCCACACATTTTGCTTATGGGTAGCATATCTTCTAGGAAATGGAGAAATTGTATTTTTCTAAATGTAAAAGAAATGATTTTACTGAAGTGCTTATCTGACCACTTCAGGCACCCGTCTCCCACTCAATAAATATCAGTGGCTCCCTATTGCCTCCAGCATCAAATATAAAATCCTCTGTTTGGCATTCAAAGACCTTTATACCCTAGCTCTCTCCTACTCCTCTAGTCTTCTTACTCCTTACTCCCCAGTATAGATTCTCAATCCAGTGACACTGGTTTATTGTCTGTCCCATAAACAAAGTACTCCATCTCTCAGCTCCAGGTATTTCCTCTAGTTATCTTCTGTTCCTGGAATACTCTTTCCTCATCATCTCCACCAATTGCCTTCTTTGGGTTCTTTTAAATACCAACTAAAATCCCATCTTCTACATGAAGCCTTTCTTAACCCCTTTTAATTCTAGTGCTTTCTTTCTGTTATTTCTTATTACCCTGTGGATAGCATATTTGTTTATAGTCGTTTGCTATCTCCCCCATTAGACTGTGATCTGCTTGAGGGCAAGGAACATCTTTTGCCACTTTTTTTCATGTCTCACACTTAGAACAGTGCCAGGAACATAGTAAACCCTTAAATAATGTTTCTTGATTGAACAATTGATATTTATTATTCTTCTAAAGCATAGCCCTTGGCATCTAAGGTCCTGGATTCAGATTATAATTTGCCTTAAAGTTTTATAATGAAAAATAAAAACCTGTGATTAAAAATTTTATTTTACGGTATTTCATTAACCATTCAATGCCACAACTTCACTATGCCTTTACACGAGCTGCTAAAAAGCATATTATCTTATGGCCAGCCTAATGAGCCTCTGAATTTACTTCAGCTCATCCTCAAAAGATAATAATAATGGTGAATATGTATGTAGCACTTTAAAGTTTGCAAAGATATTATCTTATTTGATACTCCCAATAAGCCTGTGAGGTAGGTACTAATATTATCTCCTTTTTACAAGTGAAGAAACTGAGGTTGATAGAGGATAATTGCTTTACCCAGGGTCACATTACAAAGAAAGGATTCAAACTCAAGTCTCTTGGTCATGAAATCTGTTTCCAGGTGATAATGTCAGCCTCTGTACCTTGGCAGGGCCTTCTACCACTTGTGGCTGGCATCTTCTTTAAGAACAACCATAATATCAGATATATATTTGAGCATTAGGATTTTCAAAGTTCTCCACCTACATTATTTCACTAGAATATCACAATCCCACGAAAGATGTGCTACTAGTATTACTACTCTCATTATATGGATGAGGAAATAAGCTTAAAGAAGTTAAAGAATTTTGTCACAGACCTCTAAAATTTCAGAACTGTGGTTTGAACCAGGTTTTCTAGACTTCCAGGTCCGGTCCTCTATCCAGTACATCAAGAAACTACAGTCACTTCCACACCAATCTGATACCATAGTTGGAGTTTTAGTGGAAGAATTCAGCAATAGCACAGGTTTTATAGACTGGCCTGGGAACGAAATCACCATTTATGATATTGCTTTTATAGGAAAATATTCTGAGTCCTTCTCTCTTCCCCCTCTGAAAAAAAGATCAGGGTATTTTGAAGCAGAACACTTTTAAAGTTGGGAACTTTTCACTTTAAAAACACCTTACCTAATCTCTAAAATCTAAAATACCTTTAAAAAAAGTTCTGGAGTCTTCTTATTCCAGTTGTTGTCAGTGAAGTAAGTTATCAAATCTGACAAGTGCTTGGCCTTTTCAGCATTCCACAGGACGATTAGCTAAGAGTTTTACTTCCCATCTTTCTGCCAGCACAGGGCTGGGAGCCACCAGAAGAGATGCTTTTGACTGCATAGAGCTTGAAGAGACTGATGGAGGAATTTTCACTGTTGCCATCATCATTCTGGGCAGTTTTTCTCCATCTGGGTTGTGGAATAAACCTTGGCACATCACTTTTTGTAGTCATTAAAAAAACCAAACAAACCAACAACCCATTATTTCAGTAACCATACTTGAAGTTTTCCTTTTGTAGTCAGAAGAATCTGGGAAATTTGCAAAAAGGCTGCCGAAATCTCACATCTTCCAAGATGCACATCTATATAATCTTTCCATTTGTAGAATATATTTTCCATTTGTTCAGAAAGAGACATACAAAAAGGATTCCTGTAGATGGATGAGATCCTAAGGGCTTCATTAATTCTAGGCTCTTATTGAGATAATGGCTCCAATAGGAATATACACATTGTGATTAAGCCTTGTTGACACTAGTATCATTATCTGATAAATGCTGGTGGGAGTAGAGTAGATAAATAACTATTGATGTTATTCTAAAATGATTTTTCTTAAGAGAGAACCAATAGTTTAAGTCTTTGGGTTTGTTTTTAGTTTTTTAATGTGGAAAAAATTCCCACCAGATTTGGATTCACAAGACTTAAAGTTTTGAGTTATATATGTTCCACTCACTACCTCTATGGCTATATAGAAATTATTTCCCCAGTTTGGACTTGTTTCCTTCTCAATAAAAATTTAGAATGGATTCAACAATGATTCAGTGAACATTTGTTTAGCGCTGACTGGGTGCAAAGATAAAAATTAAAATAAAGAACTAGTACTTTCCTTGAGGAACTTACAACTACAAGATGTAAACATCACTAATGACAAAACAATTCTATGTAAGAAAGCATCAATAACTAGAGGAATCAAGAATGTCTTCTGGTAGAAGTTGATGTCTGATCTGATCCTTGAAAGAAGCTAAAGATTCAGAAGCAGAGCTGAGAAAGGAGTGCAAGGAATTGGAGGTGAGAAATAACTTATTGAGTTCAGGAAGCAGCAAGTAGGCTAGTACAACTGAAATAGAGTGCACAAAGTGGAATAATGCAAAACAAATATTAGAATGGTAAAATTTAGCCAGGTGTGAAGGATTTTATATGTCAGGTGGAAGAATTTGCATTTTGTCATAGAGCCAATGGAGTCATTGAAAATTTCTTAGTAGGGGAGCAAGTTGGTTGTGTCTTAGGAAAAATATTTTGTTAGTTTTGCAGAGAATGGAATGTGAAAGGGAGGAATTGGTATCAGAGAGATAATTTAGAATCCTATTTCAATAGTTGAGTCAAGAAAGAATAAGGGCTTGAACTAGATCATGGCTCTGCGAATGTATTGTATAGAATTTTTTAAGGCCTCTTCTAGTTCTTAGGCACAATTTAGGAGCTTTCTTCCTTAGTGTTTACTGCTCAGGAGATGCTAAATAAAGCACGGTGACCAACCCATACCCTAGTGCATACTTTTATTTTATTGTTTTCTTGGATAGTTAAAATGAAACCAAAATGAGACAGGAATCCAGTTTAGTGTATTTGCAGCTGTTCCTATAATCTCAAGCATTCCATGACAGCTCTATTCAGACTCCTCATTAAATGATTTAGGAATACAACAAATCTTTTATTTGGATTACCTAGGATCAGGAATAATTGGATGATATGAAAACCTTTATAATCTGGACTGATAGCTGAGTTGAGAGGACTAGTAGAGGTCTCATTTACTGAGGTGAGCACTCTCCAACTTGCACCTAATCCTGTGAGGATAAGCTTTCTGTTGCAATGGAAGGAACAAGGTGTTCCCCTGGAGCAAATGAGGTTACACAGCAGGATGAGCTGGATAAGCCAGACATGGGGATAGCTAGAGACTGGATAAGAGAAATTGCTCTAGATTCCATTTTCTGGTGCTACAACAAATAGAGACAGCCTACAGTCGTGTATGTTGCACGTGTTTGGAACCAGACAACAGTTTGAAATTGTATTTATGTTCTTAGTACCTATCATTTAGTAGAGACTTTATAAATGATTAATAGATAAAGTTGATTGGATTATCCTTCATTATCATTGGGATTAGGGGATATATATCCTTATAGTCATGCAGAAAGGAGACAGTTTATTCTTGATTTTCTGCCATCAGAAAGCATAACTACTACATTTTGTTTGAGGCACTCTAGCTTGATTTGTCATTGAACAAGTTCATATTCATTTGTGTATATATCACATATGTATATGTTACATATCTGTATTATGTATATACACATATGTTGTCTCCCTCATTGGAATGTAAGCTCCTTGTGGACATGTCTGTTTCATTTTTGTATCCCCAGCATGTAACACAGTACCTGGAACATAGTACATGCTAATAAAGGCTTGTTGGTTGAGCTTTGCCTAGACAGACAGTAATATCAGAATTTGAAATACATTTCTCTCTGAATCTGAATTCCTTTCAGCTCTCTATTATGTACCATCCCCTTCAATCTTTCTTATTTTGGGGAAATAATCATTGAGTGAAGAAAAAATCTCAACTTCCTTTAAATGATATCAGTAGCCACTGAATTCTACATTGGGGGTGTAAGAGAAAAAAAGATGGGGGTGATAGCAGAAGTAATTAGCATTTGATCACATGGAATTGTACCAAAAGCTCAACATGAAAACATTTTCAGCCATTAAAAGTGCTGGTATAATGAGATTGGTTTGGAAGAGACAGCATGTGAATAATAATAAGTACCCTGGATTTAGATAGCACCTTTCTCTTGAAGAGCTAAATGTACTTTCACAGTTTTTCTCTTGTTCCCTTTGAGGCAGGAAAGGGTAGATTTTATTTATATTTCTTTAAACAAACCCAAAAAAATCAGTGCCTGAGGCAGAGACAGTATTAAATGTTTTATCCAAGGTCACATATTTAATATCGGATGCTAGACTAAAGTCTCATATCTTTCATAATGGTCTAAGGTAGGAGGCAATTGATCTGTTGGTATGGGCACAGTTATCACAGAATCATAGGTTGTTGGAAGTGGAAGACCCTTCAGTGATCATCTCATCCTACCATCTTAGTTTTATGAATAATGAAACTGAGTCCTAGGGAGGTTAAATGATTTGATCCATGCCCTGTAGTGAGGCACTGGAAAATATAGGACTAGAATCTAGATCACATGATTTCTAGGATTTTTTACGTTGTCTCATGAAAATATTGGTGCTTCAAGGGAACAATACTTTTAATAGATATCTCATAACAAATATTAATATTCTCCAAATTGCATTGAACAAAAAGCTTTCAAACTGTAATGATCTCAGGAGGAGATCAAAAGCAGGTGGAAAAAGGGTTCATATCATCTCTATTATCCTGTCTGCTATTGTAGTTTGTAGAAAAGATGTGATTCTGCAGATGAATTTTCATCCTCATACTTGTATGTAACTGGGTCTGGGTGAAAGTCTGCAGAACATTATTAAATAAGAAAGAATAATAGTGGATAGTGACTTGTCCCAGACCATTTCTAAAGAAACCTGTATCATTAGGGTCACAATCGATAATGCTTTGGGTATAGCTTTGGATATAGATACAAAGTCTTATCATGGTCAGGATTATCTTTAACAACATATGTTTTCTGCATACAACTTTTCTTGGGGCCTGAGTCACAATAGAGATTCATCGTACAAGGAACAGTTAGGTAGTTCAGTGGATTGAGAGGTGGGAGGTCCTGGGTTTAAATCTGGCCCCAGACACTTCCTAGTGACCCTGGGCAAGTCACTTAACCCCCATTACCTAGTCCTTACCACTCTTCTGCCTTGGAACCAATACACAATATTGATTTTAAGATGGAAGGTGAAGGTTTAAAAAAACTCTGTCACTCAAAGCAACAGTTATATTGAGTGACCATGGGTAAGATAACCAAATACTTCCTTTCTTCAAGGGATATTCATTCTTATGTGAGAAATAATATGTAAATACTAGGTCCAAATAAGATACTCAGGCATATTGAAAGGCAGATATGTGCTCAGGGCAGGCAAGCCATCTCAATTCAAGCAGAAAGATAAATGAAATAAATCTGAGGAAGAGTTGGCAAACATTATGTACTAGACAAGTCAAAGCACAATCATCACCACCTTGATGACCATTTCCCCTCACACCATAATGGATGTGGCCTTGAACCTTGAGCCAAAGAGCCTTAGGAATAGCAGTGCCCTCCAAAACACCAGATTCCAGAGCTATCATTGAGGAGAGAAGTCATTGTGGAGAGGGGGCTTGCGTTCCTCATCACCACCAGCAACAAGAGCTGATCGACTACCACACAGAGATGAGCACAGGAATCTTAAGAGTGACAGCACTCCCACAAATACTTTTCCTGCTTCTAGCTCACCTTTCAAAACCATCTTCAATGGAGGTAACTCCTATAGGAGGACCCCATCCTCATCAGTTTCTAGATTGGCAACCTAGCCTGGCTCAAGCAGCAACATCTGCCAAGGGAGAAATGGGAGTCAGTATGTGCCAGTCATGTAAAACCACTACCCCTGCCTTGACCATCAACTTCACTCAGTTCCTGAAGGATACAGCCCAGGATGCGGAACCCAAGAGACTTGGGAATAGCAATGCTTTCAGTCTAATGCCCTTAGCCATCAACTTGGGAATTATCCTCTATTGATGAAGCCTGGCAACTGTTCCTGAAGGTACTATAGCAACAACTAGTGGAGCCCTAGAAGGGAAAGTTCTTATCAACAAAGACCTTGACACTGTCAAATGATTCAACATCAGAAACTGATTTTTTCTTATTAGTGGAAGTGACATTAAAGTAGAGCTATTAACACCTACTTTGCTGTTACATCCTAAGGACTCTGAAAAGACTTTTTCATTTGACCTGTAACTGAAACCTTCTATATGTGTTGTTTGTCCCAGTAGAATGTGAACACCTTGAGAGCAGGGACTGCTTTACCTTTCTGTTTGTATCCCTAGTGTGTAGTACAATTTTTTATATATAGTAATTGCTTGTTAAGTTCTTCATTCTTTGTTTCATCTGTGGAAATCTGACAGGGAAGTAATTAGCAATTAGGAGGAGGCAATGACTAGAAAGGACTTCCTATAGAAAGTGAGATGTGAGTTGAATATTGAAGGAAGCAAGGGAAACTGAGGCAGAACTATGGAGGCAAAGCATCTCAGGTATGGGAAACATCTAGGGCAAAAAGTATAGAAATGAGAGGTTGCAGGCTGTGTTTGAAAAAAATGTAAATTAAGATGTGTTACTGGATCATAGAATTAAGTGGAGGTAAGTAGAGAATAAGAAATCTAAAATAGTAAGAAGGGGAAGTTTATGTCAAATTGAGTGTCAGACCTGGCTGACAGGGTGTCCAACCGGAGCCTAATGAGATGGAGAGATGGAGTAATGCAGCAAGGCTTTATTGTGGAAAAAGAGGGAGGGGAGGAAGAGGAAGGGAGAGCAAGGGAGGAGCCTGCAACCTGTAGATAGTTAGGGATCTCTACCTGGTGGAGAAGGAGGCAATCTTTTATAGGGTGGTGGTCTCAGATAAGGTAACCTGGATTGGCCTATTGGTCAAAGTGGGGTACTTGTGTCCAGATGATTGGATAACCCTAAGGGGATTGGCTTTGGGGGTAGAGGCTTTTGGCTCCCAGGCTTGTATAGTCTTTAGTATGGTACAGACAGTATAAGTCCAGAACTTCAATCCATCATGGATTTTTCAAATCACAGCATGGGAAGTAACAGTGCCCTATGAAGTGGAACTACTAGGTTTTTTTTTCCTTTGAAAATTTTTATTTAATTAATTGATTTAGAATATTTTCTCATAGTTACCTGATTTATGTCCTTTCCTTCCCCTCTTCTCACCCCTCTCCCATAGACAAAGAGCAGTTCCACTGGGTTTTATGTGTCATGTGTCATTGATCAAGATCTATTTCTATATTATTGATATTTGCACTAGGGTGATTGTTTAGAGTTTACATCCCTAATCATATCCCTATCAACCCATTTGATCAAGCAGTTGTTTTTCTTCTGTGTTTCTGCTCAAATTTCTTCCTCTGGATGTGGATAGCGTTCTTTCCCATAAATCCTTCAGAATTGTCCTGGATCATTGCATTGCTGATAGTAGAGAAGTCCATTACATTCGGTTGTCCCACAGTGTATCAGTCTCTGTGTACAATGTTCTCCTGGTTCTGCTCCTCTCGCTCTGCATCACTTCCTGGAGGTTGTTCCAGTCTCCATGGAATTCCTCCAGTTTATTATTCCTTTTAGCACAATAGTATTCCATCACCAACATGTACCACAATTTGTTCAGCCATTCCCCAATTGAAGGGCATCCCCTCATTTTCCAATTTTTTGTCACCACAAAGAGCACAGCTGTGAATATTCTTGTACAGGTCTTTTCCCTTATTATCTCTTTGGGGTACAAACCCAGCAGTGCTATGGCTGGATCGAAGGGCAGAAAGTCTTTTAGCGCCCTTTGGCATAGCTCCAAATTGCCCTCCAGAATGGTTGGATCAATTCACAACTCCACCAGCAATGAATTAATGTCCCTACTTTGCCACATCCCCTCCAGCATTCATGACTTTCCGTTGCTGTCATGTTAGCCAATCTGCTAGGTGTGAGGTGGTAAAGAACTACTAGTTTTATTCTGGAGTTCCAGCAGGTGCAGGGGAAGGGGTGGGGCTATTGGTCTCAGTAGGGGTTGGGGAAGGGGAAAAGGGGTTTTGGTCCCAGGATCAATCACTGAGAAATTTATATTTGATCCTGGTGGTAACAAGGAGCCCCTGGAGCTCATTGTACTATCGAGCAACATGGACAGATGTAAAGGAGATCACCTTGTCACCTGAATAAAAGGTGGCTTACAGTGAGTAGACATCTGAGATGCTATTCTCTAATCCACTAGCCAGAATCTACTCTCTCTGGGGGAAGGCATTTTCTATCCAAGGCCTCTAAATGATTCAGTTTTGTTAGCAAGATTTGTCTTGTCAGATCTCAAAGCTGATGGAATCACACAATTAGGAGAAACTCTACATTTCTCCCAGTAGGCCACAGTCACAAATCATTGGTTCAGTGGCTTATCGAGTTGTCCTTCTTACTCAAAACTAGAGTTGGCTCCCAGTTCTTGTTCTCACTCCCACCCCATTCTCCTTCCTTGTAATCCTGACCTCTGGGGGATTCAATGTATTCTCCAGTAAGACCTTGGTGTCAGAGGACACAACTACTTTTAGCCTACTGATCCTTATCCCTGTCAGCACTGTCAATTATGCTATTAGTAAATCTTCAAGTTGTCCCTTTTTCTTCAAGGCACAATCCTTAAAAGACAAAAGCATATTTGCACTTGAATTTACAAAGACAGTTGACTCTTCCCCACTCTTGTTCCCTCTGATGCTGGCAATTCAGCTTTTCTGGAACTATTAACAAGGGTTAAGGGTTATTAACTCTTTATTTTCTGTGTCAGTTTCCTGAAGCACTCATTAGGCTAATCCTATAGAATCAGTAGAAGCTTCCTTTTTATCCCATGGAAACAACTCATGGAATGTAGCCAGAGCTTCAGTAATAACAGGGATATACTTCCTTATCCAGACATACAATCACCCGAGACTTCCATTCTTCCTCACTGCCTTTCCTTCACTCCAAACATGAGATCAACTACAAGGTCATTCTGTTCTAATCCCGCTAAATAAACCAAATATTCTGAACCAGGTCTAATTCAGTCTAGTTCAGAGGTTCAGACTCATATTTAAAACATGACTGTATTATATCACTCTATTAAGAAAAAACCCTCCAATCTTTATCTTCCATCTTAGAATCAATACAATGTGTTTGTTCCAAGGCAGAAGAGCAGTAAGGGCTAGACAATGGGGTTAAGTGACTTGCCCAGGGTCATACAACTGGGAAGTATCTGAGGCCAGAATTGAACCTAAGACCTCCCATATTCAGGTCTGGCTCTCTATTCATTGAGCCACCTAGCTGCCCCCTTTATTTAACACTTAAGGAAAAATCTACTTAGAAATAAAGGAGTTTCAATAAAGTTACAACACTGATTCAGTTGAATGCTGTTCCTCATTGACTATACCTGCCATGACTGTTAGCATTGGATCATAAAGATATTCTGACTTGCACAGAGGTTGGGATTTAATCAACCCAGAAGAGCCCTGACTCACTCCTAGGTTGGGTTTATGGACTCTAGATGCCCTGTCAAGAGTTTGAACCCCCTAGTCCCTTGAACTATTTAGCTCCTGAAGATAACCTCCTTTCCTCTTTAAAGAGAAACTGACCCAACATACATGAAATAGTTACTTCTTTTACCCCAATAGTTACATTCAGGACCTATCCCTGATTCCTTAATATTTGCCAACATATAAATTTTTTAAAGATCTAAAATGCCATTATTTTGATTGGCTGGTTTAATGCAAGTGGCAATACATTGGTAGGGACTCAATAAGCTGGAGTAATGAATGTTTTCCCCAATTTCAGAGTATTTAAATATAACTGTTGGTAGTGATCCATCTTTGGGAACCTAAAATTGCCAGGAGGAGACAGTTAGCAGAACAAGTAACTGTGCAAGTCTTCTATGTGAGAGTTGTGAGGTACCCAAGTACCCTCTACTTTTAGTGGGGGGATAATTGGGGTTTATTGGCCATGTAGCCATTGTACGGGCTGAGAAATAAGGAAGAAGACTCTAAATAGATTGAGGAAAGAAACTGCCTTTGACAAATTTAATCTGCTTTTGAACCAGTCATCAACCCAAATGCTAGAGCCATGAGAGTCAATACAGCTGAGCTGAAGGAGTAGTTGTGGACAGTATAGCAATATTGCTATCTATTCTCAAAATGCATAAATCCAATATGTTATTTGGTGGGAGAGTAATCAATATTGTAAGTATAACACTTTAGTCTGTAAACTACCAAGTGACATGCTGAAAAGGGGAGTCAGAAAAAGCATCAAGTGGGAATTTTGAAGCAAGGAAACAGCACGACAGCCATTAGTTCTATAGAAGAGTTTTGCTACCCATGAATTAGTTTGCTCTGCAATCAATCCAATAGGATATTTTCCATCAGTCTTTTCTTTATCCATCTTCAGCCATGTTTGCAGATTGCCAGTGGCCCTGGCATGACAAACTACCTATTTCAGGCACAGCTTTGTTAAATACCTAGGCAGACAATTCTGAGTATGTTTTCTTTCCCTTATGGCACATCTAAGTTCCCTAAAGATAAAGGCACAAAAGCTACCTTGATGCTATGTAGGTTTGGGGGCAGTTGACTTTAGGGGCAAGATTTAGGATTCAAGTGTGCAGGCAAGAGATAAGAAGAATGGGGAAAAATCTACATGATCATAAATTTAGATCTGGAATGCCCCTGAAGAGTCATCTAGTCTAAAACAGTCATATTAAAGATGACAAAATGGATCTGGAGAAGCTCAAAATATGTAAGATTATATAAGGAATATATATGATAGAGCTAGGATTCAAACCCAGGATCTTTGACTACAAATCTATCACATTTTCATTGTATCTTTAGGCCCAATTAGAACTCCATACATTTGAATATAATGCCAGGAATGACTTTTCAAGTTATTCTGAAAGGAATGGGTTAAAATACTGAATCTGAAGTCAGAACTGGATTTTAATTTCTTTATATTCTCAGTTAGTAGCCATGTGATTACTAATATACCAATTAGCCTCCTAGAGTTTCAGTTTCCATACCTGTAAAATGGGAAGAATGAGGTTGTGTAAATGTATTATTATTTTTATCTTCATATCCTGTATATTTCCCTAAAATGTTAATAGTAACAAATTACAGGTGGGTTGTATGCTGATTCTCAGGAATAATGAATTATTTTATTTTGGGGAAAGAGAGCAAGCAAAGAAATGGAACTGTGGATCCACTCCTATAGAGAAAAGCCAAGTGTTAGGAATCAGTACAAGAGAGGATGGTGGTAGTAAGGTGAAAGGAAAATTGGGGAGTAGAAGAACAACCAGAACGGTATCTTACATGATATTGAACTCTATCTGACTCTAGTTAGATATAGATTAACCACACCAACTATACTTCTCATACTCTCAGGTGGAGTATCAGACTTAGAACTCAGGGTGACTAAAACACCCATTGCCTATTACTCTAAAAAATGCATGCTAGACTTTTCCTCCTCATGCCCCTTACTGGGCGTGTTAGTATCCTTTTCCAGATTATACCTTTTATCAGAGTCCTTTATCTAGTTTGGTTGTCTCCATTGTTGGAGGCATAAGAAGTCCTTTATCTATTTTGGTTGTCTCCAATGTTGGGTACATAAGAAAATTCAATGGGGCGTGGGAAGAAAATATTAGCATATCTATTAAATTTTTTGAAACAAAAAATAAATTAAGTCCTATTAATATTTCATATGTAAGTTAACACTGGTGTTGTCACTCAAGTCGTATCATATATATGTGGCAACATATAGTGCATGAGGTATTCTGAAGGAGAGTGGGAAAATAGGACTGCCAGGTGCAAGAGGATTGACGGTCATGTTCTCATTCATTTCTGACTTAGTATTCAAGTCTATTCAAGTTTATAAATGTCTGGGTAAGTGAAATTATTGATGACATTATCTAGTTTTTTGAAAATTGAACCTTCCAAAGTGGACAAATGGATTAAAAAAGATTTCTACAAAGAAACCATGAACCAAATATAATACTAATAATGAGGAAGATAATAATGAGCAAACATAGAAATCGATGAAACTACATTTTCTACACTACTTGTATGAACTTTTGGGTAGCTATAGAGGTAAAAAGCAGAAGTTGGTCAGAACAAAAAAATTATCAATATTATTTGAATTAGAAATTTATACTCACTATCTTTAATGTTGACTCTCACTTTGTTTTGCCTTGAGATATTGGTACATATCACTACACTGATAGTGTAAAGTCAACATAATTAGAAGTTACTGAAAGGGGGAAGCTAGGTGGCTCGGTGGATTGAGAGCCAGGCCCAGAGATGGGGGTTCTGGGTTCAAATATCAGACACTTCACAGCTGTGTGACCCTGGGCAAGTCACTTAACCCCCATTGCTGAGACCTTACCACTCTTCTTCCTTGGAACCAATACACAGTATTGATTCCAAGATGGAAGGTAAGGGTTTAAAAAAAAAAGAAAAGAAAAAGAAGTTACTGAAAAACTAAACTTTTGTTGTTGAAAATGATATAGCTGCACCAGAGCTCTCACATCTGTAAATATAACTTGGTATTAAGTTATAAGTTTTAAAAAAATCTTCCAAATGAAGAATTGCAGTGGGTATTTAATCATTTGTGAAATATATAAAAATTCAACTGTCTCTGAATAGTTTATAAAATCTGACTCCAGGAAAGATGGAAATTTGAATTTTATTAAAAATATGATTCATGGATAGACTTAGAGATTAATATTTTGATTTAATTTGGGAAATTAACAATGTCCCTATACCATTGGGATCTACTTTCCTATCGTTGTCAAGGGCATCAGTCACCCTTTCCCCAGCTACCTAAATTTGAAACCTCAGTGTCACCCTTATCTATTCTCTTTCACCTTCACCCTACACCTACCATATCTAATCTGATGCAAAGACTTACTGAATTTACCTTCATAACTCTCTGGCATTCACCCTCTTCTTCCCTCTGATGTTGCCACCACCCTGGTGGAGGATCCTCATCACTTCACGCTTGTACAGTTGTAATAGGTTGATGGTTGATCTGTCTGTCAATAGTCTCTCTCCACTCCAGTCCATCTTCCACTCCATTGCCAGAGTGATCTTCCTAAAGCATAGGTCTGACCTGTCACCACCACCTCCATTGAATAAACTCCAATGGCTCCTTGTCACGTCCAGGATCAAATACAAAATCCTCTGGTGTTCAGAGCCCTTCGTAACCTGTTCTCCTTCCCTCCACCTTTCTATCTTCTATCACCTTCTTGTTCTCTGGGTTCTTTGTTGTTCTTGGAACAAGACTCTCCACCTGTGGGCTTTGAGCATTTTCACTGGCTAACCTCATGCCTAGAAGGCTCTCTGTCTTCATCTCTACCTTCTCAGTCTTCTGGTTTCTTTCAAATCCCAGCTGTAATCCCATTTTATGCAGGAATGCTTTCTTATTCCTTTGAAATTCTAGTGTTATCTCTGATTTATTCTCTAAATTGTTTGTTTGTTCTTAGTTGTTGCATGTTGGATCCCTCTTTAGACTGTGAGCTCCTTGAGAGCAATGAATTTTTTACCTCTTTTCATATCTCCAGCCCTTGGCACAGTGCCCGACACATAATGGTGCTTAACAGATGCTTATTCACTAATTGATTCACTTTTCAGTTATATCATCCATCAAAACTAAGTATTGAAATAAACTGAACTTAGAACTCCAGATTTCTATATCACAAAGTATTAAACCAATTTTCAGTTACAACAAAGCATGTTTAATGACATGGCCATCACTTAAAATATATTAATGATGTCTTTAGTGAGAACAAAAAGCACCATACATACTGTAAAAAACTTATTTTAAGATATTATTTAACCTTTAACCTATTTACAGTTATTACTTTATATATGTTTTATAATGTACATAATTGAACAATGATATGTACATGTAATTTATAAATAAATATACATATATTTGAGCTTACATGCTTACAAATACTTTACTGATAGCAGCGAATGATCAATAGTTTGGAAAATTTTTTTAAACCCTTATCTTCCATCTTGGAATCAATACTATGTTTGAGCTCTAAGGCAGAAGAGTGGTAAGGGTTAGGCAATGGGGGTTAAGTGACTTGCCCAGGGTCACATAGCTGGGAAGCGTCTGCGGTCAAATTTGAACCCAGGACCTCCCATCTCTAGGCCTGGCTCTCAATCCACCGAGCCATCCAGCTACCCCCAATAGTTTGGAAATTTTTGATCCATTCAATTTACAGATATTGCTATGAAACTTCTCAAATTGCCTTTTGCTAAGGAAATCTTCCTTTTCCATATTTCTGGCTAATCAGTTTCTATCTTAAAGTTTCCCCACTAGATTATTGCTTTTTTCCAAACCAAGTTAAGTTGTCTGACCTGTAAGGTTTGCTATTACTCTGCTATATTTGTTATAGAGAGATGGGTCCCCCCAACCCCCACATCTTCATCAATATCTTCTCTAAAGCCAACAAAATCTCTATGTCTCTATAGGGGCTGGGTGATCAAAAATCAGTTTAAGGTAACCCCTTGTAGGTTTTTGCATGGGAAGAACATTTGTATTTCCTCCCAGAAAAGCTTTCATGCCTCTCTAATCAGCTTTCTACACAGGCTATATGTGGGTTCTGATGTTCAGATTCCCAACACATATCCTGCAGGCATTCTATACATCTTGGAGCTCTGATTCTGCTAATGGCATTTTCTAATCCTTCCTGTGCCTAGATTTTTCTGTACAAGAGGAAACTAGTTTGACAAAATGGCAATATTCAGAGAAAATATTTTTGATTTTCCTATGGTTGCAAGAAATAAACTTTGACATGAAATTTTATGAAATGCAACAAAAAATGGGAAATTCTATATGGTATGCAAAGATATTTATGAGACTTTCACAACATATAGGTGTTATAAATATGATCATAGTATGACAAGATTATAGATCTAGAAACGTTTCTTGAATATGCCCCTTCTTCTATTCTGATGCTACATTTTTTCTGGTACAACTCATGCCTAGATTATTACAATAGTGTTTTGGTTTGTCTGCTTGCCACCAGTATTTCTTCACTCCAATTCCTTCTTTATTCCTCCACCAAAATGATCTTCTAAAGTTCAACTTTAACCATATCACTCTCCCTCTCTTTCCATCAACCAACTAAATTGACTTCCTATCACTTCCAGGATCAAATCTGAAATCCTTTGTTTGGTGTTCAAAGCACTAGTTCCACCCCAGCCCACCTTTCCAACCTTCTTATATTTTACTTTCTCCCATAGATGCTATGATCCGTTAATAATAGCATCCTTGCTTTCCTTAAATCAGACACTCAATTTATTGTTTCTGGGCATCTACTAGCTGTTCCATGTCCTCGGAATCTTCTATGTCTTCATCTCTATCTCCTGGCTTCCTTTATTTCCCAACAAAAATCTCACCTTCTACAAGAGACCTTTCCCAATTCCTCTTAATTCTACTGCCTTCCCTCTACTGATTATTTCCTATTTATTCTCTATATACCTTGTCTGTTCATATTTGTTAACATGTTGTCGTCCCCATTAGACTGTGAGCTTCTCAAGGGCAGGGAATATCTTTTACTTTTCTTTATACTCTCACTGCTTGACACAGTGCCTCCCACATATTAAACAATGAATAAACCCTTATTGACTGACATAGCCAGCAGGATGTTCAAAAACATCCCCATCCACATTATTTATTTGTAATAAGCTATTGGAAAATGGTATGCCTTAAAATGCTACTGTAAACATTTCCAACTTGTTTTAAGTCAATATGAATATGTATTTAAGGCATATTCATCAGTTTGCTTTAGCATAAATAATAATACATTTATTTTTAAAAAGCACTCTCCCTCTGCTGTTTTTGGAAAGTAAACCTTATCTCCACAGGATTCTATAATCACAGAGCCTGTAGGGATTTTAGTCTAACCTACTCAGTTTATAGATCAGAAAACTGAAATCCAGTGAGGTTAAACAGTAATGTATAGTAAATCCTTGATTAACTAGAATTTCAATGAATTGGCTTTCTCATCTTCTGTGCTCCCCTCTTTTTTGGAGGAACATACACAAATGACAGTACAAGTTACTCTTAGGTAGGGGGCAGTGTGGCATAAGGGAAAACACACTAAACTCACAGTCAGGAGACCTGTTATTAACAGGTAGGTGACTTTGAGCAAGTCACTTCCTCCCTTTAATTTCTTTTCTCCTCTTTTCAAAAGGGGAGAAGGAAAGTGAGATGGAATCACATGGCCCTCTTTTGCAGGCAAAGCTAGATGGTGAACAACCTAGTATTGGTGATAGGGAAACTAGTGAGTCAAACTGGTTTTACTAATAAAAGGAGGTGAATAGGAAGAGATTATGTTTGCAAACAGAACCTACATTTAGATCTCAGTGATATAGTTTGGAGTGCCTCAGGCGCCATCCAATGGTATCATTTTATGATATTTTTAAGAAAGAATTTCCATTTTGGGGTCAGTAAACATTTAGCCCAATCCTTATGCCCTGAATCAAGAATTCAGTACAGTAAGAATACATCTTTTTAAGGAGGCACTAAAATATCCTGTATCAGAGAGGGATTTTAAATATTTATTAGGGAATAGTAGAATATTTAATTTTTTTATTATTATTTTACTGATGCCTTTATATAGAAATAATTTCAAGATATATTTCCATCTATAGAACCCTTCCTTGAAACAAAGAAAGCAGTTCAATAGAACCAACCAATGTAGAAATCTTGTGTTGCCAGTATAGATGATATTCTGTAGACATAGTATCCAACCTGTTTTTCAAAAGGAAGGAAGTGTATTACTACAAGTACACTTGGGAAAGATAACTTAGAACACTGGGGAAAAATAAGTTCTCTGGAAAAAAAACTAAATGAACCAAAACACTCTACTTCCTAATTAAGTGAATTAAGTTAATTTCTGACAAATTGAGTTTTATACATGAAGATGAACATATTGTCATTATGTCAGTTAATGGAAGAAACTGAGATCTACCTTAAAAAATCTATGTACATTTCCAAATATGAATGCCTTCCTTACAGCAAGATTCTCTTTTTAGTTTTTAGTATTCATGAGTTTATTTTTTATCTTTGCCTTGCTCTTTCAGATTACTTGTAAATCAGTCCATTACTACCATCACAGTTGTCAACTGTACACAGGGTCTAACTTGCTTTGTCCATAATTTTTCCATTTCATGCCAAAAAAGACAACTGAGAGGACACCAACAAAGACTGACTGATATGTCAATTTTCCCATCCATAAAAACTGTTGGTGACAATAATCTATTAATACATTGAGGAAATCTTTGATGAGTATATTAGTAAGTGATAGGAAAGCTTACTCAGGTAACAAAAATTAGCACTTATCACAGCTCTACTAAAGCAATATTGACTGGAAAATATAGAAAATACACTCCCACCATATTTAGTGTTTGCTGATTATATAAAAGCTATGATTTTATGAAGAAAAATTCCACTTTAAAGGCTCAAAAAGAAACCTCCCTTTCGCAGATCAAAATGATTAAAGATTCCTTCTAAGTTTCAACAGAGGGGAAGCTAGGTATCTCAGTGAACTGAGAGTCAGGACTAGAGATGATAGGTCCTGGGTTCAAATCTGACCTTAGATATTTCTTAGCTGTGTGATCCTAGGCAAATAACTTAACCCCCATGGCCTAGTCCTTACCACTCTTCTACCTTGGAACCAATACATGATAGTGATTCTAAGACGGTAAGGGTTTTTTAAAAAAAAGATTTCAACAGAGATAATCTTGTTAAGTGATGAGGTATGCCAGTTAGATGAGACATAAAATACAGACATAGGCTTAAAGGTATTTGCATTATCATGAAGGAGATCCAATTGCAAAAGGATTCTCTGTAGGTGGTGAGCTCATCTAGGGCTTCTCATTCATGAAAGATCATAATATCATAGGCAATGGCATCATGTTAATTGCATCAAGACTCAGAAAATTATAGAGACTTCAGAAAAAGATCTATAATGACTTAAAAGAGTTTGACCTAACTATGCACATAAAACTAACAAAACTCTCTCTACATAATTAGATGAAGAGCGCCTATTATCCTGATGATGATGTAGTCAGTCACCCTCTGACATTTGTGTATCTTTATCTATCTATAAGTATATGTCTATTCATAAATTCAATTCACACAATATGTATATGTATATATATACACCTATGTGTATACACACAAATATATTTCTTCAAATATATATGCATATATAGTGATTTTCATTGTCTTATATGACAGTATATTCATTTATGTTCATGGACAAAACTCTATTAGTTAGAAATTAACTTAAATATATTTAATATTATATCTAAATCAAAGAGTCAAATGGCTTTATATTGGCCCCTTAATAAATAGGAAGAAGGAAATGGGATGGATTACTTTAGGGAAATTAAAAAAAATTCCTTCATGTCCCTAACTTTCTTCCAGAAAAAGTCCTATTTTTAATACCACCATTCTATTGGTATTCTTAGAAGGTCACATAGAATACTAGTCTCTGAAGTATTAAAAATAAGAATTCTACAATGGGCAATGGAAAATGCTAATGATAAATAGGGCATCTTGTTGGTACAATGGAAAGAGGGCCAAACCTGAAGTCAAGAAGATATCTTCCCGAGTTCAAATCTGACCTTACTCTTACTGGTTGTGTGACCCTGGGCAAGTCACTTAATCCTGTCTGATTCAGGTCCTCATCTGTAAAGTGAACTGGAGAATGGCAAAGCATTCTAGTATCTTTGTCAAGAAAATTCCAAATATGGTCACACAGAGTCAGACAACTGTAAGAACTGAACAGTATAACAATGGTAGATATAAGTAGGCTGCCATATGTAAATAAAGAATTACAAAGGAGTGTCTGAATAAGGGATATTAATACATAAATATATGATTGAAAAAGATATCCTGGTCACATAGTGACAGGCATTGGAATCATAGAATCATGGGTTTAGAACTGTTTGGGACTTAAGATTCCATAAAGGATACTTGGTAGATGGGTGAATTTGCTCCATTAGCATCTCTGTAATATCCAGAGAAAGCAAATAAGACACCTAAGACATTGGGCACAGTCCCTGTGGTGAACTTATTGGAGGAACCAGACAAAAGTCACACAGTATGAACAGTCAAGGATAAGCTGCCATCTTCATTGTTGATGGGAACCTTCACATCGAGATCAAGTTTTTATTTAAATTCTCAACACTGTAACTTTCAGTTTAACAGTATTTATAATACATGTGAGTATCACACTTTGGAAAAGAAGAATGGTGTATCTGGGGGTGAAGGCAGCTGAGAGCCATCCTGGGTCCCCCTTAAGTAGATTGTGAATTAGCAACCATCTTGTAGAAGAGATGCACAGTGAACGTTGAGCTGCAGTAAGAATCCTTTCAAGACTGAGACCGTGAGATTTTAAATGCATCTGTTTCCTTGCTCATCTTGAATCTCAGTATACCTGGAGTATATCTTGGCTCCTTCAAATGTGCCTTGAACTCTGTGTAGGATGTTTTCTTCTGAGTAAAATTACTAGCCAGTAGGGAAGGAGAAAGAAGATAAATACTCTCATCCCTTCTCCAGGATCCTTCACAAAGCAATTCTTAGTCTGCTTTTTTTTTTTTAAATTTTCTATAGTTCTCTCAGAGTATGGCTCTTGACGGCTAATAGAATTGCCCCTTCTGAACCAGGCAGAAAAAATATTCACTCATAAAGTGATCAGAGCAAGGACACATCTTTATAGTTAGTTTAATATCTCAATGCTTTGTAATTATATTCTGTTCTGGAAGAAAGAGGGGTTGGTCAAAGAACAATTTCCTTATAAACCATTTTCCAAATGGAAAATGGTCAAAGGATATGAACGAGTAGTTTTCATATGAAGAAATCCAAGCCATCAACAAACAAAAAAAGTTCTAAATCACTCTTGATCAGAGAAATGCAAATTAAAACAATGTGGAGAGATACCAGCTCACCCCTATCAGATTGGCCAATAGGCCAGTAAAGGGAAGTAATAAATGTTGGAGGGGATGTGGCAAAATTTTGGGACACTAATGCATTGTTGATGGAATTGTGAACTCATCCAATTATTCTGGAGGGCAATTTGGAACAATACCCAAAAGGCTATAAAATTGTGCATACCTTTTGATCCTGTAATACCACTACTGGGTCTATATCCCAAAGAGATAATTAAAAAGGGGAGAGGATCTACTGATACAAAAATATTTGTAGTGGCAAAGAATTGGAAATTGAGGGGGTATCTATCAAATGGGGAATGGCTGAACAAATTGTGGTACATGTTGTGATGGAATATTACTGTGGTTTAATTATAAGTATAATTATAAACAAGATGATTTCAGAAAAAAAACTGGAAAGGTCTGCAAGAACTGATACAGAATAAAATAAGTAGAACTGGGAGAACATTGTATACCATAACACAATATTGTATGATGATCAGCTGGGAAAACTTGGCTAGTCTCAACCATGCAATTATCTGGGACATTCCTGAAAGACTTATGACAGGGAATACTATCTACCTCCAGAGAAAAAAAAATTTGGAGTCAGATGAATGTGGATCAAAGTGTACTATCTTTCATATCAGTATATTTATGGTTTTATTTTGGGGGTTTAGTTTTGTGTGAGCGTGCCCTTACAACCATGACCAATGTGGAAGAGTGTTTTGCATGGTAGAACAAACAAACAAACAAACAAACAAACAAAAAACCCAAAGAGCAATTTCTTATACTTGTTCCTCTTTTTAAACTTTAGTTCTGCGATGCAGTTTCTGATACTCTTAACTGATACTTTATCCTTCATCTGTGACTTTTATTATCTGATCAAGTTTTACAATTTTTTTCTTCACATGAAAACAGATAGAAAATATTTTTTGGAAAGGAGGAAGCTCCCAAGCCTTCCTTATTGCATACATAAGAACCTTAAGCTCAGAGAAGTCAATGCAATGCCATTATAGAAGTATATTATTGTTTATTATATAGATAATATATAGGAGCACATTATCCCTATTTACAGAAGATAGGTAGATATTAATACAAATATATAAGGCCACATGCCATTCTCTAATAGATAAATAAATGATTAATGTATATGAATAAACATTCTCCAAAATATGTGAAACTATTAGCAGACAGATGAAGCATAGCCTCATATCACTAATATTAAGAGGCATATAAATTAGGACAACTCTAAGGTTTCAACTAATTAATGAGAAATTGGCGGAGACAATAAAAAGTGGAAACAGTCAATATTGGAAGGGCTTTGAGAAGATGATCACAACAGGATACTGGTAGAGATTTAAATTGATTTAGTCATTTTTTGGAAAACAATTTGTAATTAAGTGAAAAAAGTAACCAAAATATCAATTCATTCATTCATTTATTTATTGTTACAGTGATATCTAGTGATGCCAGATTTTACATGTTAAGAGTTTTATCAGTACTTGTATAGGATTCTGTTATACAGAACATTATTGGTACACATCAAGACTTCTCTACAGAATTCAATAATACAAAAAGTATTAATCAACCAATCAAATATGCAAAATTATAGAAATGGGATTTGTACAACAGAAAATAAGGTTTTAAGCAAATTCAATACACTCTTACCAAAAGATTGCACTTAAAGGCGCATATCCCTATATCAAAAACAAAGTCCCATATATACCCAAATATTCATGACAGCAATCTTTGTGGTAGCAAAGAATTTCAGAAAAGTAGATGCCCCTTGATTATAGAATAGTTCAACAAACTTGTGGTATAAGAATGTAACATAATATTATTATACCATAAAGAATTTTTAACATAATTGATTCAGAGAAACTGAGGAAGACATGAATTAATACAAAATGAATTCAGTGTAACCAGGAAAGCAATATATACAATAACCTTAATAATGTAAATTGAAAGAACAATGAAATGAAACTGAGTGGTGTGTAATTATTATGACTAACCTTGGTTATGGAGAGGACACAATAAAATACATCTCCCTTTCAGTGGAGAAGTGGATTCTATAGACTCTTGCACATACTGTCAGATGTAATCAGTGTATAATTTCATAAAAATTATATAATTGTTACAAGAGTAGACTCAATAGGTAGAGGAAAGGAGGAGGGATATATTCAGAAATGAATATGACGGAAAAACAAAAGACTTCAATAAAGCTTAAAAAAGCCCATTAGTTACAGTATTATTAGATTATGGTGAATTTTATCATATAATTCATTTTAGAAAGAACTAGTAATGTCAGAGATTAAATATAAGAAATAAGGGAATCCCTGGAACATAGTAGATGTTTAATAAATGATTAATAAATGATTGTTTCCTTCCTTCCTTCCTTCCTTCCTTCCTTCCTTCCTTCCTTCCTTCCTTCCTTCCTTCCTTCCTTCCTTCCTTCCTTCCTTCCTTCCTTCCTTCCTTCCTTCCTTCCTTCCTTCCTTCCTTCCTTCCTTCTTTTCTTCCTATCTACTTGCCTGACTTCCTTACCTGAGAATCCTACTCTCTGTGATCCATAGGGATTTATTTTGTGAGAAGTTGAAGCTGCTACTGTAAAGGTGCAAAACCTTTGATAGCATTCAGAGAGTATAATTTTTAAACTGTGTCTTGAGTGTGCCAAATACTTTGTGTTGGCTCAGATTATTGGACCAGGGATTGAGTGAATCTTAGTCTCTAGTTTTTAGGGGCATCTCTTGCCAAAAGGAAGACAAATTCACTTTGACCTTTTTATATCTTGGTTCAGTTCATATAGTCAGAGATATGATATAAGTGGTATCCACATTTAAAATTAAAAAAATTAATAACATTTAAAATTGCATAATGATAAATATAGAGGGCTTCAGGAACTAGTATGTCATCTTTGTGCAGAGGACATGTTAGTCTACGTCTCATTTTACTATATTGCTCTCAAAGAAAGCACTATTTTATTTCTTAAAACATGCAGTATATCATAATTAGTGCTAAGATATCCATAATATGTAAGAGTTAATGTTTCCATGAACTTCAACCTATTCTCTAAATTATGAGAGTTTACATTTTATCCTTGATCTTTTCATGAATTTTCATGTAATTTATGAAGTGAAATTTTCACTTAATTAAATTAAGCTTCGTAAGCTCACATGCTGGGGAAAACTGGGGTTTTACAAAAAATTCCTTTTCATTTCCTATTTCTATCAATTTTCTCCCTGCTCCTTATTTGTTCATTTTGATGCATTACCTTCCATTTCTATGTCATATTATTCCCCAGAATCTCTCTTTATGCCTTCTATTCTGTTTGGACTACTACAATCTTCTGTAGAAAGTTTTTTGGTAGCCAAAAAACCTCTCAGTGGCAACCCTAAAAAAAAAGAGTAATATAGACACATCATTTACCTTAACCCAAAGGGATGGGTCATAATGCTACTATTTGGATTTACTTGCATGCCCTTGGACACCCCTTCACACCACAGGTGACTGCTGCCACTAGGACAAAATCTGTCCAGTGAGTCACATAGTCTGGAGAATTAATGGCAGAATCATATTAGAACACAGATAGACAGTGATCACAAGCCTGAGAAAGGGTTCATGACTTGAAATGAGAAAACTACAATTGCTAGCCAGCTATTTGACTAAGACCAAGACCTTTTAACTAACCCCTGTGATTTCTTGCTCATTTCTTTTAATTGGGACTAACACCTGACCTAACATTCAGACTGTTGATAGTTATCTAAAATGAGGTCTTATATAAAAGTTCAACATTCAAATGCTCCTCCATCAGGCCATCTTAGTCTCAGATCAGAGATGAGAACTAAAAATGAAATAAAAAAACAATCTAAGGGCCCAAAAGACATTTTGTAAGTCCCTAGCTTGTGCTCTCTGTTCCTACACAAACCCCTCAATTCATTGTGAATTTTGTGGATTTAACTTCCACTGTTTTAACTAGTTTGGTTTTCTAAATCCATAGTGGATTAGAAGCAGAAAAAAAAACAGAGAAAAACCTATTATTGGAAGGCATACAGATGAGACAAAAAGCTGTAATTGATAGCCTGATAACAAGAGAGAGAATAGAAAAGTATAATGCGCAGAGACAAGAACCAAAAAATACAGTAAACTAGCACTATTGGGTGTAGGAGAAAATAACTCTATCCATTTCAATAATGCTGAGGCATTACTTACAGCAGGGAACAGTGGCACAGTGGATAGAGTGCTGGATCAGGAGTCAGGGAGACTTGAGTTCAAATCTGGTATCAAATACTTCCTAGCTGTGTCACCTTTGCTTATTTTCTGCTTGTCTCAGTTTCCTCATCTGTAAGATGGGGATAAATAATTAAAGTACCTACCTCCCAGTGTTGTTGTGATGATCAAACGAGATAATAACTGTAAAGTATTTAGCAAGAGTGTCTGGCACATAGTTCATAGTTCTATATAAATGCTAGCTATTATTATTAATATTAACAGTAGTAACATTGAATCTTCAGAGAAAGATTAGATTATGTTCACTGTATTCTATTTAATAAGGAAGGGACATCTATTGATGGGAATCTCAGGTCATAAAGTTTCTCTATAGATTTAATTGAGAGATTTTTGTATGCCATAACATACCATGTATGTGAGACACTCACTCTAAAAATGTGTGAGAAACTTTAGAAAGATTGCTATTTAGAGAGATTAAAAAACTAATCTTCAACTTTCGTGAAAACTTGGCCAGCTAAAGTGATTTTATTAGCTAAGAAAAAGCAGATAGCCAAGATTTTACCCTAACAACATTATCTTCCCTCTTATGTGTTAGTTGTGAAGTAAAGGTTAAAGCTTTAAATATTAGAAAAACAAGATAATTCCCATCCTAATTAAGATTAGAATCTGACATCTCAAAGATCACAGATTATTTTCTTTTTTTAAAATAAAGTTTCATTAAAAAACCTGACAAAATATTTTTTTTTACTCACACACCTTCACTAGAAATAAAATAAGAAAACTAAATCCCTTATAACAAATAGGAAGTGAAGCAAAAAAATTGTCTTATTGACTGTGTTTAAGAATATATGTCTCATTTTGTACCCATAATCATTATTTCTCCATCAGGAGGTAGAGAACATGCTTCATCATCTGTCCTCTGGAATTGCAGATGGTCATAGTGTAAATTAGAGTACTTTATCTTTCAAAGGTGTTGGTCATTACTATGTTATTATTGTATAAAATTATTCTGGTTCTTCTGACTTCATCAGTCTATAAAAATCTTCAAAATTGGGGGCAGCTGGGTAGTTCAGTGGATTGAGAGCCAGGAGGTCCTAGGCTCAAATCAGACCTCAGACATTTCCTACTGTGTGAACCTGGGCAAGTCACTTCACCCCCATTGCCTAGCCTTTACCACTCTTCTGCCTTGGATTGGTTCCAAGACAGAATGTAAGGGTTTAAAAAATGTTCAAAATTATTTGTTTTTATAAAGTAATGTTTTAGTAGAAATTATCAAAAGTGAAGCATTTTTCATCTTAATAATTTTAAGCTCTTTGATTCAACAAATAGTTTTTAGACATTTAATAGTCAGTCAACAAATATTTCTTCAACTCTTATCTATGAGATGCTGTGCTAAGCACCAGAAACAGCAAATAGAAGCAGAATGACAGTCTGTGCTAGGGATGTTTTGATAAATGTTTTACAACCAGCTCTATGAAAAAAAGAAATATACCCATGATACACTTTTCAGTTTAATCCACATTAGCATCATTTCTCCCATCACTTTCTTAACTCTAGACAGTTAACATAATGATAAGTAAGTCAAACCCCAATTTTAAGTTTGCCTATTTTTGAGGTATAAAATGCTCACTCAGAATGTAACAATCCCTTTGATTCTCTCTGATTTTGTGATGGGGGCATTGCCTGAAGCAACAATGCAGGGGAGCCTTAGTGAAAGGGTTCAGATCCAGAGGGGTCCAGAGTCTAGGAGGCTATCAAATGTTCTGAAATGCCAAGGAGGGTTTAGGAAGATCCAATCCCTTTCTTCATATTTACTTACTTTCCTGTTTAAATTCTGAGTTCCAGAGTTGGGATCTCAGATACTCATCCCCTTCCTTTTCCCTTTTCCTCCTTCTACAAATGGGAGCAGATGATACAGAACTATCCCCCAGGCACCCCAAGGATGCAGTACGAGGTTTGGAGATGCCATGGCAGAGTTCTGCACAAAACAGAGTAAGTGCTTGACAGTTTCTTGGCAATTTTACTTTTACTATGTGACCACAGAAAAGTTGACTCCTTGCTCAGTGTTGGAATGAGTTAGCTAATTTCCCAGATATGGAGTGGGCGAAAGGGTCAATAAGTTTCCTAAAAATTTTTAATAATTTGGAACCATATTTCATGTCATCCCCAAACCACTATTGAACCCTAATATCTAATGTTTTCCTTATTGTTCAGCAGTTTGAATTCATGTGGTTTGTTAGAGCTGGTGGTTGTTGTAGATACACTAGGAAGAATCTTCTGGACAGGCACATAGGTACAGTCTCTCTTGCTAGTTATTGAATATGGGTGAGAGCCTGCTTTTCTGTAGGCCTTCAGAAAATAGGACATGATCCATATGTCAGCTATACTGCTAACAAAGTGTTACCTGGGATGCTTTCCAGATGCATTCCCAGCCTGCACCATCTTTCACTTTTAGGACAAAGATGGGTCATTACATCTATAAGTTATCATCCAGGACCCCTGGTTATTGGGCTCATAAAAATTGGCTCCAATCCTGAGGACATCTCCAAAATATCAATAATTTTCTGGCTTGTAATGCCCTTAGACAGTTTAGTCCAGAAAAATCTCTGACTATTGTTCATATTTATATGTCCAGAAGTGGATAAAAGGGTCTCTTTGTATCCTATACAAGCATTCAAGGCAATGCCTTATTTATCAAATATGGGACAGTCTTTATTCCATCCCATAAATAATGGAGAAAATTTACAAGATTCCTGGGAGTCCACAAAGAATGTATAAAACATATAAAGGACTGGCAACAATCCACAAATAGTTGATAGAATTCTTATTTCTTTCTACTTAGTCCTACTTTTTTCCTCAGTCCTAAAGTCTTCCAATCCCATGGTTTGGACCCCCCTATAGAGGGGATGAATTTGTTTGGCAATATTCAAATGTTCTAATGGATTATATTTTCTATGCCCCACCTGAAAGCTGTACTTTTCCTGGAAGGGAAACACCTTTGGAATCAATAGACAAACAACACCTTGACATCCCAGTAAGACCTTCTCTTATTTCACAGTGATACTGGGAAAAACTCAGTTTTAATTGAATTCAATTATGAAATTAAAACAAAAAACCTCATTATTTTGAGAGGGGGTTATTATTTTCTTCAGGTAATTGTCAAAGGGATCAATGATACAAAAAGATCCAAAGAATCTACAAGAGAAAGATATACAAGACTAAAAGGAGGAAAGACTTCAGAGAGCTTGTCAGCTCTCACACCCACCTAGTAGACTCCTCAACAAGAGTCCCTCCTGCCAAGAGTTTGACCCATCTTGGAGGGTGAGTGGGGGGAGTCCTCAGCCCTGAAGCTTGATCAGATATCTTTAGTCCTCTAAACAAGATGCCATTGATTATGGCCACACCCACATGGGGAAATCTTTTCAGAAGTCCCAATGGTTTAACATTGTAGGGCCATCAACTTGATTGAGGATCTCCTTCATCATTTCCTTACAGAATTATTAATAGTTCATCTGCCTTTTCACTTACTTTGTAGCAGTCATTGTATGTATTTTTCTCCTCACTTCTCACTTCACTCTGAATCAATTTGGATAATTCTTTCCATGTTTCCTTAAATTTGTCCCATTTCTTGATTCAATTTAGTATAATAGGTAGAGTTCTGAACTTAGAGTTGAGGGCTTGGATGTGAGTCTTGCCAATTGCAAAAATTAAAATTAATATAAAGATTTCCAATTACACACAATGGTGGCCACCATCTATGAGACCATTAGAGGCCTCACATGATTTTTCTTAATTTTTGATTTCTCATCTGCACAGTTATTCCTCACAAAGTTTTTGTCAGGATCAAAGAAAATCATGTATGTAAATTGCTTTATAAACTTTAAAATGATAATTAAAAATTAGTGGGTTTTTTCCCAGCCAGTCAATCAATGGACATAGGATTTTTATATTTTTAATGGTTATAAAAGTATTGCTATGAATATTTTGATGTACGTGGAACTATTCTTTTTATCTTTGACCTCTTAGCGTGGATGCCTAGTAGCTTTCTCCTAGTTCTAAAGCAAACATGTTCGATGGGTAAAGATATAGAGTGAGTGTGGTGAGAATTGGGGCTATAATTCCTGCTGTTGATATTATTTAGTTATGACAGAGAACAATTAATCCTACAACTAAAATTAAAGGAGCAGAAGTCCCCTGGTGAGGTTGCAATAACCCAAACATGCCAAACATTGAAAGGTCACCATACTGGGAAGAGATAACTCAGAGGATACATCAAATTTAAATATTCCAACAGAATTTTAAGCAGAAGGCAAAAGAGCTTTGTCTGCAAAATCTGAGGCTCTGCATCAGAGCAGCAGGGGAGGGTACGGAAGCAGTCATTTTCATCCAGACTGGTTATGTTCAGGGAACATTTAGCACAATTATCTCTTTGCGCGGCTTCTGGAAGAAACAAATACACTCTCTCTCGTTCTCTCATCAATGTTAATCTTTTCCTAGTTACAGAGACCTTTTTATTATTTATACTTTATAAAATTCACCTTAGTGTTTAAATTCATGTACTGTGCCAGAAATGTTTCTTTGACCTGAAGAAAAATTAATGTGGGATGTCTACTATGAATATATAAATAGGAAATTAGGCTGCATTTTACACAATAACAGAGCTGAGCCACTGTAGTCTATCCAGTAGATTGGACCATTTTTACAATTACTACAGATTTCTGTAGCCCAACAGAATAGGTTGGAATAAAAGAAGTATCCAGAGATCTTGGGTTCAAGATTTGTCTCCACCTCCTCCTGCCTTTGTGACCATACCAGTCTCTTAACCTCTCTAGATCTCATTTTTATTAGCTATAAAGCATTGAACACAGTCTGTAAATTGGCTTATGAAGTCCATGAGATACTCTGATTCTTTATCCCTTATGAGGAGGTTCTTGCTGAATATGTTATGCCCTCTACTCTTTGAGGTTCCCTTTTAAAGTGCAAATGCTTCTGGGGTGGAGGTAATACTTAATCCCCTAATTATATAGAGACCCAGAGAAAAGAAATGACAAAGTCACAGATGGAAAATGGTGGAACCATTCACCAGAGCTAGGATTAGAACCCAGATTTTCTCAGTCTAAATTCTATGTGTAGAACCTATTAACTTTATAATTCTGCCCTTGAATGTACATTCTTTTCTGTCTTTGCTGCCTACTGATTTTATTTAACTTATTAAGGAAGGAGTTTTTCAATAAAATAGTGGAGGTAACAAGTGTGTAGAGTAAATCAGCTTTATGGCAAAAAGCTGTATGAGATGGCTTTTCCCAACTTCTCCATTTCTTTGAGTACAGGTCAGGGAAATAACTAGTTAGCTGAGAAATTAAGAATAAAAATGGACAACCACAAACCTACTATGATATCAGTCAAGCCTCTCTATTGACTGAAATTGAAAGTAAGATTGGAATGATGAAACAATGTGTGCTATAATTTTCATTTGTCTCCCTTTAAAAATTATCTACCTTTTTACCATTTCTTTAGAATCCAACTTTTCATAAATTGGTTGAACAAAATATGGCACCTACTGTGCTCAGTGCTGAGGTTATGAAGCCATGCTTGAGAACTCTGGCAATCAAATAACCATCTATTCAAGTTATGGTTTTGATTGTGCAAGTCCCTGTGGTGGGTGCTATAGAGATAGAAAGTTGAATAAGGCAGAGGTTCCTGCCCTCAATGGACTTGTAATCCAGCAGGGGACACAAGATACTTCATGGCAAGGGTTATGTTAACAGAAAAAAGTGAGTGGCATCTTCAGGCAAGACATTCAGACCAAATGAGGAAAGAGCAGCCAAGGTGGTGAGAGTCCTCAAGAGGATGCTTTAGGTGGTTCACTTTTGGGAACTGGGGATGTTTAGCCTGAAGAAGATAAGACTGAAGGGTGGCATGATAATCTTCAAGTATTTGACAGGCTGTCATATGGAGACAGGGCTTGTTCTTCTTGTTCTCAGAGGTGTCATGGTAGAAATGATAGAAATAATAGAGGACAAAATTAGAACAACAGGTGGAAGTTGAAGAAAAGCAGATTTAGGATCAATTAAGGAAATATTTTTATGTATTAGAGAGATTCAAATGTGAAATGGGTTTCTTAGGGAGGTAGTGGGAGACTATTCATTGAAAATGTTCAAAGAGAAGCTAGACCACCTCTGGTCAGTGGTGGAGCTGTTTGATTATGGACAAATCATCTTACTTCTCTGGGCCTTAGTTTCCTGGTCTGTAGTATTTCTATCTAGATCCATCTCATAATCTGTGTGTATACTTTGTAAAGTAGAAAATATCTTGTAATTACCTTAATAGAGTTTTGTTTAATGAAATATAGGAATATGAAGTATTGTTATTACAGGATGACCGTGGCAGAAAGGCATATAGAATCAAATGCAATAATATTTGTAAAGCATTTTGCAAACCTAAAAGTGTAATATAATGCTTGATAGTTTTACTAGCTCTTGTTAGACCCAGAATGATTAAGCATGAAGACACTAATGGATTAAAAAAAGCCAACTTTCTTATTATGAGATCCTCTTCTTGAGAAAATCTCTATCATAGAAATCCCTCCCCTTGCCCCCATCCTCAACAAAAACACACCACAAAGCAATCCTTGAAGGTTTGCTGTTAGGTAAGAGTGCGTCAAGACGTGACCTATCAAAAAATACTACTGTCTTAAAATTTTTTTGAACCTAACAAACATAAAATTAAAAATAGTTCAATATTAAAGAACCCAAAGGAGAAATTTCATCATTTTCTTTTAATAAATGACTGTTGAAATCAATAGAAACAAAATGGAATATTTTCTGTAAAACAACCAGAAAAACACTATAAGTTACAAACTGTTGACAAATCATATTTCAATTCTACTGAAAATTTGGAATTTTCTATAAATTCTGCATTTGAATGGCCAGTATGAATTATTAGCTTGTACAAAAAAAATTCTTTAGGAAGAGATGAGATAAAGAGATTATGAAAAACCCCAGAGATATTCTATCAAGTGACCATTTCCAAAATTTTTGAGCTTGACCTAGAGACAGTATTAAATGGTATAATGTGAATAATTCTCTGGTCTTGATGGCTGACTGGCTGACTAGTTTTGTGAGTACTGTAATTTATATGTGTGTATTTTTATCATTGTCTTCCTAAATTTTACAAAAGGAAAAGGACTATGGGTTGAGGGATTTGCTTTTTGAAGCCATTTAATGTTTTGTATGAAGCAGTGTTTTATTGTATTGAATTTTGAACTTGTAAACTAGATATGTTTTAGTTTCAAGAATTTAGGTGTTTTTCCTCCCTTAGTAAATAGTTCGCACAATACAATAAACTTAGCAATAATTAGTAAAAAAAAAAAAAAGAACCCAAAGAAGAAACTATGAAATTATTATATATAGTTGATATTTAAGAAGTATACATCTGTATATACAAATATATGTACATATATACCTACCAAATTACATACAGAAATTTAATATCTTTTCTTTTCCACTGCACAGCTGCTTTTTAGGTTCATTTTAGTCTAATATCACTTGGACATTCATATTTTGGGAGGCAAGAGAGGCATGTCATTCAGCCAGTCAACCTGCCTTCTTGTTTGATTTTTCTTGCATCTGGCACTCACTCTGGAGGTGACCTAATCTTGTGTCTATTTATTTATTTATTTATTTATTTATTTATTTATTTATTTATTTATTTATTTATTTATTTATTCCATTTGAATTAGTTCATTTAGTCAATTTAGAACATTACTCCTTGGTTACAATAATCACATTATTTCCCTCCCTCCCCTGCCGCCACCCTTCCTGCAATTCCACTGGGTATTGCATGTGTCCTTGATCAGAACCCATTTCCATGTTGTTGGTGTTTGCACTAGGATGTTCATTTAGAGTCTACATCCCCAAACTATATCCCCTCTACCCATGAATTCAAGCAATTGCTTTCCTTTGGTGTTTTTACTCCCACAGTTTTTCCTCTGAATGTGGATAGTGGTTTTTCTCATAGATTCCTCCAAATTGTTCAGGATGACTGCACTGACACTAATGGAGAAGTCCATTACATTCGATTATACCACAGTGTATCAGTCTCTGTGTACAATGTTTTCCTGGTTCTGCTCCTTTCTCTCTGCATCACTTCTTGGAGGTTGTTCCAGTCTCCATGGAATTCCTCTACTTTATTATTCCTTTTAGCACAATAGTATTCCATCACCAACATATACCACAATTTGTTCAGCCATTCCCCAATTGAAGGGCATCCCTTCCTTTTCCAATTTTTTGCCACCACAAAGAGCACAGCTATGAATATTTTTGACCTAATCTTTTAGAATCTCTGTTGTGGACATAGATCCAATTTTCTCCATCTTAATCTCTGATATAACAAAAATTCCTCCACAGAAATGAATTTTTAGGAAGCCTTCCACATGCTCCTCTTATAATAAGTCCCTGAAAGTACCATCTTTGTTTTCATAACAGTCCATAAGAGGTGTTTTCCAAAAGATGTTGGCAACTTGGAGAATTAGATTAAGCATGTTTTTACTCTAATGAACTTTGATAGCTAGAATCAACTCTATGCAAAGTAATAGTAGTTTTAGTAATAAAGAAGTTATATGGAACTATAGATTGATTTTTAAATTTTTGTATTATTTTAAGTTTTTTTAACCAGTGACTTGAATGAAGACATAGATAACATAATTATAAAATTTGCCATTGACAGAAAGTTGGAAATGATAGCTGACTGTTTAATAAGAGTCATGATCCAAAAAGACCTCAACAGACTGTAAGGCTAGGCCAAATGGAATAATTAAATTAAGTTCAATAAGCATTTATTAAGTACCTAATTTATCTTCCTATCCCCTTCAATATCCAGCAAGATATTGCGGTGTGTTGAGAATAGAAAGATAAAATGAAAAATAGTCCTGTGATTGAAGAATTCACTTTTTACTAGGATAAAATGAAATTTAGTAGGAAAAATCTAAAGTTTGCCACTTAGAATAAGAAAACTAAATGTGGCATGTACAGGAAGAGAAGGGAATGACCAAATGGTAGTTTCAATGAAAAAAAAAAGGCCTGTCAAATTTAGTGGACTGTAAGTTCAGTAACAAGTCAAAGAAACCCCAAAGGTGTTCCCCTAGGCAACATTAAAAGAGTGAGACAACCAACCATTATGCCATATTCTGGCCAAACCATATCTGGAAAATTTTATTTAGTTCTATGCATTATTTGTTAGACACCTTATAGATTATGGGAGGTATTTCCAGAAGAGGACAATCATGATGGTGAGAGGACTACTGGAATACTTGTCCTATGAAGACTGATTTGGAAAACTGATGATCTTTATCATGGAAGGCTTTGATGGGAGAGGGATTAGATTCCTGCTTGACTTCAAAGGGCAGAATTAGGAACAATGGGGAAGAGTTTCAGAGAAATAGATCTAAGCTTGATCTAAGGGAGGGAAAATACATTTCTAACAAGGCTTTAATTGTTAGAATGGATTGCCTGGGGAAAATGGGAAGACTTCATACTAGATCTTCAAATTGTGGCTTGTCAGTACTTGTTGGGAATACTCTAGAAGGGATTTTCAGACAGGTATAGGTGGGAAAAGAGGTACTTGTATGTTTCTTCCAATTCTTCAATTCTGTGATTATGTTAGAATTCAAAGATACCCTAGAGACCATCTAGTCCTTTTATAAAGGAAGAATTTGAGGTTCAGTGAAATGAAATATCTTGCCCAGTATCATATAGCTAGTAAATTTCCCAGCTGGGATTAGAACCTTCTGACTCCAAATTCAGTTCTTTTTCTATAACATAATATTACCTCTGCAGAAGGGAACACACACAACCATACATATAATTATTCTATATCTATAAGCAAACATCTAGTTTATACATAGTTTAACATACATAGTTTACAAAATATATACATATGTACATATATAGTTTACAAAATGTATACATAGTTTACAAAAATGTAAAATAAAGGGAAGGAAGTTAATTATAGTCACATATTCAATTGTGTACATACTTTTTTAATAGATCAGTGTATTTTAACCACAGGTCTTCAGGGTATCTGATACATTTTACTGATTTCCAAAATTTTGATTACCAAAAGTATTTCATCAGATTTATCAAGATTATAAAACTCTTCCTCTTCCCTTTGTTCCCCATACCCCTTAATCCCATTTTTAGCTCCTGGCCCCCACAATTTAGAGACTCTCTTTTACTGGGTCACAGTAGGGTTTAGGGTGGAAAGATGGGTTTAGTTTTTTTGTCATTGGTCTTATTTTAGAAGTTTAGTATTGGGGTTAAATAAGTTCCTTGTATTTTAATGAGGAACATTGAAGAATGGAACCAGGATGGAAGACTGGAAATTAGCTTATTGAATATGGTAGGAAAAAGCCTTTATTGATGTTCTCTTTTTATGCTCCTCATTATGGAATGCCAGGGAACCGTGGTTTGCAAAGGGCTTGACAGAGTAACTCAATCACTGGTATATATATATGAACAAGCTGAAAAGGCTTCTGGCATGGGTCTGGCTGGTGGCTAAGGACCTATTGAATATAGCTGATGGAAGGAGGATTCATCACTAGATTTGGTCATTAGGTGATCAATATTTTTGGCTACAGCAGCTGAAAAAACCATCTGCTTGGATGTGAAGGGGTTGAGAGCAGCATTGCTGGAATGAGAGTCCCACAATGATGGAAACATTGATCCCTAAAGGACTGAAGGAGGACTGAAAGCATTGTAAAGAATCTGAGTAAGTATTAATTCTCTCAGTATGTTTTGGCTTTCATTTCTACTTTAGTCTAATTACATAAATGGGAGAGAAAAATGGAAGAACCAGTCATTGGTGTTGGGAATAGTTTATGAGCTTTACATTTTTACTATTTATTGTTTTTATGAATAACACCAATAGGACATATTCTGAGGAAGAGGCAATTTAATTCTTTTTAGCTAGATTCCCACCCCATATACCCCACAGACTGATTTTAGTGTATTGACAGGAGAGTGAAACATTTAAAATTTTACTTAAGAAAGATCATCTCAGAGATATTTGACATAGGAATAAGTATGATTATGAATTCAAAATATAACAAATAATCTTTTTTACCCTGAAAAATGTAAGCCCTAACAGTTTTCCTATCAAGTTGAAAGGCCAATTATGGTTAAAGAAGAAAAGCTATTTTAAGTTATTTAACAGAATCACTTTCAACTACAAGTCACCATCTATTTTAATGCCTATCATGTTTATGTAGCTTTTATTGGCTTCTCTATTTTACAATATTCTGTAGATTAAATTGGTTACTTCTGTGCCATACAGGGCTGAGCATTTTTCAGTTTTAAAAATTGACCAGTAGTCATGAGAGAAGAAACAGCTCCAAAACCTCCAAGTTTGGCTTCTTATCATGCAGCAGGAATAGTCTCAATTGTCAAGTGACAAGAATAGCAGGCTATTAGAAATCATGGTTAAATTTTTTTCCCTCATGGAATAGATTTCTAATTGACCACTGGATAAACTAGAGAAAGAACAGGGGGCATTATGGAAAAAATAGATTTAGAGCTGAAAGGAACATTGGAGAACATCGAGTCCTCTCATTTTCAGATGAGAAAACTGAGGCTTAAGGGGGTTTGAGTGCATTCCTCAAGGTCACATATAAATAGTGGTGTTTTAGATTGGATCTCACATCCTCTCTGATTTTAAATCTAAAACCCTTTCTACTGTACCACTGTAAGACTTGAAAAATATAATTTTATAAAATGCATTTTGTAAGAAAGAGTTAAGTAAATGCATAGACTATCCCATATTTCTTTAAAAAAAAAACAGAGGAAATCTTCATTTAGATATTGCTATTCAATGGACCTGGTGTCTAGGTGGCAGTTGATAGAGGGCAGGGTGTAGGGTTTGGGAGACTTAAGTTCAAATGTGGGTGCACTTATTAGCTATGTGATCCTGGGTAAATCATTTAACCCTGTTTGACTCATCTGTATAATCTGTACAATTAGCTGGAGAAGGAAATGGCAAATTCTGTTTATTTACCAAATGGGGTCATAAAGAGATGGACACAAATAAAATGACTGAACAACAAATATTATAGAACAGGTACCTCTAAAGCCTAGGCTTTGGTATTTTTAGAACTTTGATGCTGACTTCTCCATTTAGTTTTTAAAAATCTTCCCTAATGTGTTTCTTTCTTTTATTAAAAAAAACACCTTCCTTCTATATTAGAATGGATACTGAATATCAATCCAAGGAAGAAGAGCAATAAAGGCTAAGCAACTGAGATGAAGTGACTTGCCTATGCTCACACAACTAGGATATTTCTGAGACCAAATTTGAACCCAGGACCTGCCACCTCCAGGCCTGGTTTTCTATCCACCCAGCCATGTAGCCGCTGCTGTTTCCCATTCTTCTAAGGGAGCTAAAACTATTTGATGGCACTGAACCATCTAGTTGTCCCTCCCTAATATGTTTCTTGAGTTTTAATGAAGAAGGATGTGCTAGAAAGGTTAGAGATCATTACATACCATGCTGGAACTGCTCAGAGATGATGTGCATTGAAGGGGTTTATGCCCTTTTAGGACAGGATTGAACCATAAATTTGCTACGTAACTGGTAATAACCATATTAATCCCTCACATTTATACAATACTTTTAAACTGGATAAGATCATAGATTTAGAGCTTCAAGGGACCACCCCTTCATCTAACAAATGAAGATACTGAGGCTCAGAAAAGCCAAATGCTTTAGCCAGGGACATACAATATCAGAGCCAGTATTTTTAAGTGTTAAGGGAAATATAGTCAATATGATTATTCCTTTCTTTTTTTTTTTTGCTAAATGGAGAAAACAGACTTGTAGTTGTTAAGTAGGTTGCCCAGGGCTACATAGCTAAGAAATGTAATGGAATTGGAGGGACTCTCTTGTTTTATGAGCAGCCAGGTGGAACATGGGATGGCAGAGGGAGACCTGGAGCCAGGAAGATTTGGGTTCCAGTCACTAACAAGAATTGTATGACTCTGGGCAAGTTATGATGATTCTGTGCCTTAGTTTCCTCATCTATAAAATGCAGATAAAAAAGCATCTTCTGACCATATTTACTGTGAAGATCAAATAAGATATTTGTAAAGCACTCTGCAAACCTTTAAGTAATATGTAAATACCAGCTATTATTATTTTTAGGTGTTCCAAAAGTTGTGTCATAATTTTCAGTGTAAGTTTAAGATTGCATTAAAAAGCTTCAATGGCTTAGATCTGCATTAGAAATCTTAAAATCACACAATGACTTTTGGGATATGTTGTAATTCACTACAAGAGTTTGCTTTGATTGGGATCTGATGACTGTTGAACTGTATGGATAAATGCTTCACAGCATCTCGCCACTGAAAGCTGATAGGTTAGTCTTATCTACTTCCTGGAGATCTAGGTGTGACAGGAGGATCCTCTAAATTGGGGAAAAGCCAAAAATTTCCTTTTGGCAGGTAGATTCTAAGTTCAGGTATGACAAGTAAATACCACATCTAGCTATGATCCTAGTTTGTCCAAACCCTAAACTCTTACAGAAGAACAAGTTTAAAACAAACTAGGACAACAAACCATGTTACACATCAGTTGGTCCTGTAATAAGCTAACCTGGCTAGCTCTCATGGCTTAAGAGTTTCTCCTTTCCCTTCCATATAGCAAGAGGGTGAAGAGGGGGAGAGTATGAAGAGTAAAGGTTCCCTATTGCTGTATCTGGTTCTCCATTCCTACTATGATTCAGTATCAGTGCCTTTAAACTCAAAGACTGTTTTGCTCTTATTAGTGACCTTTTGTCTTTGAACCTCTAGCAAATAAGAATAATGTGTAAAAACACATAGTCCATGTTTAACAAATAATTGTTGATTTGGGCTGTTTTGAAGATGATGTCTATCATAGAGCAAGCATCCTTTTTGTTCAGTGAGTCAGGAAATGGGTGAAAAGAATTCACTCATCCTATATCAACTAGGGCTAAGAGCTGAGGACATTACATTCATAGGGGCAAGCAAAAAGAAAAAAAAAGTCATAGGTATCTGAATGACCCTTTTATATGTCAGCCAGGGAAGAACTGTGAAGTTGACTGAAAGTAGAGCTGAGGATGTGTTGATCACTGGACTAGCCGACTGCTGTTGCTCTTCTCTTATCCTCTGCTCCATGTTCCAGATCATCAGGAACATTATAGAAGACATCAGGACTATGTGAGATCAGATAGAGGACATTCCACTCATTTTTAGCAATGGGGTTCCTTTTATCCTCTGTTTCCCTATCTAGACTTATTCAAACTATCAACCCTTTAGTTGCCCACTTTTTTTTGCTAGTGAATCCCAAGCTACTAGATAATGTAGGTAAAATTGTCAGTCCTGTAACAAACTAGAGCCAGACTCCAACTCCCCAATTCAAAACCATAGCTCAAACCCAATACCATGAATTTAGGAACCACAGAGGGTTTATTGATTTCACCAGCAAGAGAACCCCAATCACACAGGCAGAGACACTCCAAAAGAACAAAATGACAAAGTTTACATAGGTTTTAATTTAGGCAGGAGGTGAATTGGGTATGGGGTACCTCAGGATTGCACAAGTCAGTTGTGGGTTAGAGGGGTATGAATGAAGGGGGTGATATCCTTTGATTGCACAGTGCTGTTGCTGGGCTACTAATAGGAAAGGTTCTTCAGGTTGGGTGAATCTTGTAACCCCGCCTTAACAAAACTGTCCTTGCTGTTTCAGCAGTAAAAATGATTGTGGCCTGGTTGGGAGGTTGCAATACAAATGGGGTCAAGGACAAGATAGAACTGCAGACAAACAGAGCCAACTCTACTCCTGCCCTGGTTACCTGCTCTTTCATCCCCACCTGCTAAAATCCTATCACATCCCACATTCTAAAGCATAGCTTTCCATGCCATTTACTATGCTCTCTGGAATTAATATAATTCCTTGATTTTAGACCTCTTCTTCTCTTTGAATTTTCTGGTGGCTCTCTATGGATGGCACTGCATTTTAGGCTTTCACTTCTAGTACTGGTTTATACTCTGGCTTATAGCCCCTGCCTTACTAGTGCTGGAAGTAGAACTGAAATACAATTTGTTTCTCATTGAATCTTTTACACCTTCCCTTACTACCATCACTCAACAATCATTATTTCTTTGAAATTCAATCGTCCTCTTCACATTCTGGTGGTTGTTACCTAATGACCTCAAGGACATTCTTCCTTTCTCAATGACTTCAGGGCCAGACTCACAATCTCCCTCCCCATCCTAGCTCTTGAGTTTATAGTGGGAAAAAATCAATATATATGCTGATCTTTCCTTAGATATAGTAACCTTTCTGTGTCTCAATGTGACTTGGCTTCATTTCACCTCAGCTTTACACAGAGAAGCTCAGATTCTTGACCTTGTCATCACCTACAAGTACTTCACTTTTATGATCAAAGACTCTGAAATTCTTATATCTGATCACCATTTTCTGTAGTTTTATCCCTCCTTCCTTTTTACTCCTCCCAAACCTATTTGTTTACATTGGGACCTGAAATTTCTCTGTCCCTTAATATTTTTTCCAGGCTATCACTCATATTCTGGCTATGCTGTTCTCTTTGCCCAGTCTTGACCCTTTAGTGAACCCATTCAGTTCTACACAATCCTCTATTACTTAATCCCTTGCTCTCTTGTCCTCTCTTGTCATAGCTAAAATCTCATCTCTTATAAGATGCCTTTCCTGACTTATTATTTGCTAGTGCCTTCCCTCTATTGTTCACCTCCAATTTATCATATATAAATATATATGTGTTTTTTTTTTTAATTTGAACATAGGAGTTTTCATGTTTCTCCCTGATAAGTCTATGGAACTCCTTGAGAGTAGGAACTGTATTTTGACTTTCTTTATGACCTCAATGTTTAGTATAGTGATTGGCATATAGTATGCACTTAATGCTTATTGACTCACTGTCATGTTGCTAGCCACACATGGCCAAATCGGAGTCCCACCAATCATTTCTTATAGCTCTCATATATTGTTGAATGAAGATGGAGGAAAGATCTAAACTATGGACTTCCCATAGACAAAGAAGCCCTTTCACTTTTCCTTAGTTGGTTTTCTATCAATTGTGCAATATATAAGTTAATGAAGTACTTCATCTGTGCTGTGCACTATGCTAAGAACTTGGGATACAAATACAATAAATGAAGTAATTTCCATTTGCAAGAAGCTTATCCTATACCCCACTCACAAAAATGGCTGTTCCAAACCTTCTCTTCTCCTGTCAAACTTATACTCTACAACCCATTCATCAGCTCATGTCCTTCCCTCACACTTTACCCCCTCCCCACCCCAATCAAGGCTACACTTTTGGAAAGCTCCCTCTTCTCTCCTTTTTACCATCTGGTAACCTTTGAACTGTATCTCATGATTCCTTCAGTTCATTCCTTATCATTTCCCCCTTATTCCTGTGTCTGATAAGGAGCTGGATCTTCTTTCATTTATTCATTTATTTATTTTTATTTAGTCAATTTAAAACATTATTCCTTGGTTACAAGAATCATATTCTATCCCTTCCTCCCCTCACCCCACCTTTCCAATCACCCACATGCAATTCCACTGGGTATTACATGTGTCCTTGATCAGAATCCATTTCCATGTTGTTGTTTGGACTAGGATGTTCATTTAGAGTCTACATCCCCAATCATATGCCTTCGACCCATGTATTCAAGCAGTTGTTTTTCTTCTGTGTTTCTACTCCCACAGTTTTTCCTCTGAATGTGGATAGTGTTCTTTCTCTTAGATCCAGGAGATGGATCTTCTTGATGAGCCCAATCACATTCCCCTTTGTCCTCTCACATTGCCCCTACTATCATTTCTCTTGCTAAACTTCAATCTTATCTACAAATAATGCTCAAATCTCTCTTCCTTAAAAACTTCACTAAATGTCACCATCTCTGTTATCATCCTATATTTCTCCCCCCTTCTGAACCAGACTCCTTGAAGAAGCCAGTCTCCACTTCTTTCTTTCTTTCTTTCTTTCTTTCTTTCTTTCTTTCTTTCTTTCTTCTTTCTTTCTTTCTTTCTTTCTTTCTTTCTTTCTTTCTTTCTTTCTTTCTTTCTTTCTTTCTTTCTTTCTTTCTTTCTTCCTTCCTTCCTTCCTTCCTTCCTTCCTTCCTTCCTTCCTTCCTTCCTTCCTTCCTTCCTTCCTTCCTTCCTTCCTTCCTTCCTTCCTTCCTTCCTTCCTTCCTTCCTTCCTTCCTTCCTTTCTTTCTTTCTTCTTTCTTTCTTTCTTTCTTTCTTTCTTTCTTTCTTTCTTTCTTTCTTTCTTTCCTTCCTTCCTTCCTTCCTTCCTTCCTTCCTTCCTTCCTTCCTTCCTTCCTTCCTTCCTTCCTTCCTTTCTTTCTTTCTTTTCTTTCTTTCTTTCTTCTTCTTTCTCTTTCTTTCTTTCTTTCTTTCTTTCTTTCTTTCTTTCTTTCTTCTTCTTTCTTTCTTTCTTTCTTTCTTTCTTTCTTCCTTCCTTCCTTCCTTCCTTCCTTCCTTCCTTCCTTCCTTCCTTCTTTCTTTCTTTCTTTCTGCATAACTTTAGACCTCATACTCAACTAAAACTTTTCTCCAAAGTTACTGTACTAATTTAAAAATGAGTAGAATTCCAAGTTTTCTATACATGGTTTAATTTCACCCATCTTCCTCTTTTCTCTTTCAATTTGACATCTCTGGTCTAGAAGATGATCTTCCTCTACACAAGATGAACCAGCCTCACTCTGGCCAGGATGGTCCAGCTTTGTTTTAGCTACCAAAAGGATTTTCCTAAAGTAAAGGTTGGATCCTCTCATTTCCCCACTCCATAAATACCAGTGGCTTTCTATTATTTCTAGGATCAAATATAAATTCCTCTGCCATTTAAAGCTTTTCACCACCTTGTTTATTCCTTGCTTTCCATACTTAACACCACCCCCACTTCCCACCCACTCCATAAACCCCTCTTACACTTTCCATTTCAGGAATATTGGCCTACTTGTCCTTATGTACTCCATCGACTCCATTTACCATTAGCTGCATATTATACTTCAGGGACTGGTTGAGCTAAGTAGGATTTTGCAGGCTGGCCCATGAACCATACAGTCTCTTGTGGGCAAATGGAATTGACTTACAAAGGAATATTTGGAACAGAATTTGTTGAAAATCAGAGATTACTTATTATACATCTTGCTCCTTGGATAGTAGCTGTCCTATTCATTATGTAATAATGCCCATATGCCACACTGGGCAGTTAGGTGGCCCAGTGGATAGAGTGCTGGCCTTGGAATCAGGAGGACCTGAGCTGAAATCTGACCTCAGACACTTATATGTGTGACCCTGGGGAAGTCACTTAACCTTGTTTGCCTCCATTCCTCATCCAAAAAATGAATTGGGGAAAGAAATGGCTAAACACTCCAGTATCTGCCCAAGAATGTAGTCACAAAAAATTAGGTATCACTGAAATAATTCAACAATGACACCATAATACTAGAGGCAGCTTGACATCATGTCGAGTCCTGACCCTGATAGCTGAGGCTTTAGGTTCAAATTCTTCTCTAACTTGCCTGTGTGGACAAGTCACCTCAAGTCTCTGGGTTTCTGTTTCCTTAGATACAAAATGAAGGGGTGGATTAATTGGCTTCTGAGACCTTTTCCTACTTGATACCTATAATCCTAAAATGTTAGAGACCACAGCCTGCTACCTGAACTCATTAGACCCTTGCTTTTGTGAGTTTTGAGCAATACTATCTACTTATTTCAGCCTCTCCAAGTTCCTTTGCCTGTCTCAGATCAAAACTGTCAATATTTATTTAGGACCTGCCATATGGAAAGAAGGTGCTGTGCTCCTGTTGGAGCTTATGAAGCTTAGATTTCTAATAGTTTAAGGAAGTCTTTTCTGAGACAAATGAAGACTGTCTCCCAAATGCCAAAAACATAATTTGAAAATTCAGTAACTTCTTAGATCAGAATTTGTAGCTTTTATCTTTTCGTCAGTTTTTCTTACTTCTCATTGAAAGGACAATCCATTGGATTCACTGTGGAAATCCCTTTGAGTGGCCATAGATGAGAAGATATTGGCTCCCTCCCCTAAGGAGGGAAGGCAACACAAACTCACTAAGGTTTTCAGGACCAGCTGTCAAAGCTGAGATGAAAGGCCTTATTTTTTAGGAGTTCACATACTAGAGAAGGAAACACTTTAACGAAGGGCTGTCAAGGTGCAGCTGTCCTTGAGGAGATGGTTCCTTGACAGCTGTGGGTGCTTGCCTGCCTGTCTGCCTGCCTGCCTGTGAATGCTTAATTTATCTCAAAAAGGCTAGACTTTAATTAGGTTCCCGGGGCAGTGAGCAGTACATGTTTGACCTTATGGAGGGAGAATGAGGGATTTCAACCATCGGGCTTAGATGACTCTTCTTTTCTTGGTGATCAAAGTCATATGCAGACATACTCTAGACTGGCTTTGGAATTTCATGCCTTTCTTTAATGGAAAGCCTCAGAGGGATCCCCATCACTGACAGTCATACAGCTGGGGAGACAACAGGACTCAGCAATAAGGTATTTCTGATTAAAAATCTTTAAAGAATATACAATCTTAATTTGTTCTTTCTTTGGGGAGACTACTCAATCTTAGCTAGATTTTCCATCTTTCCTTCTTAGTTTGATATTTATAAGTGTAAACTCTAAATAAGGGGAAGTATACTTTGTCAACCTGGTTGAGAGAGAGAAATCCCCCCTAAAAAAACAGATGCTAGCTTTTAATAATAGATTTTTTGTCATGTAAAATTAAGCATGGAGCATCTGCTTTTACAAAGGCAACATCTGCTTCTTTGACATCTGTACCTTCCCTCCTGCTGAATCCAATAGTGGTTTTGAGCATAGAATTTGATAAGAAATTCAATGAAACTGCTTTTTGAAATGCAATCTCCTATTACTCTCAAAGAGGCAGGATGCTTGGGTTGGAGCTGCTGTGCTCAGAAGACCAAATATTGATGGGTACTCTAGCTTGGAGTACCCAGTAGAACCACAGGGTATAAAGTTTTTCAAGGAAAGGGCTGACAGCATTTGCTAAGGGCATTTTTATTTTTCCTAGTGATTTTCCTTTTTACAAGATTGTGACATTTATAGTCCTTTAAAGTTTGCAAAGTTTTGTAACATGATTATACTTGAACCTGAAAAACCAACTTTGTGAGGTAAACATTTTCTAATGGGGACTAAGGGGCATGGTTTTAGTTTGTATAGTCATCTCCCTATTGATGCAGATGAAGACCTTTCTGTAAATTGTCTTAGTTCCTGGGGCTAGATTTGCCCCACTTGTCCACAAAGCTGTTATCTATTAGAAGCAGGACTTGAATCTGATTCTTCTGGTTTAAAGACTGGCACTTTACTGACTGATTACACCATGCTGCCTCTTAATGTACACAGGCAAGACAAAAAGTACTTATCAGGTGCTTATTCTGTTCCAGACAACATACTAAGTGCTGGGGATAACATAAGCAAAAACAAAGACAACCCTTTCCCCTAACAGAGCTTACAATTTAATTAGAAATGACAGTATTCAAAAGGGAACAGGAAAGCTGGGGTAAAGTAGGAGGGAATTGTCATTTAGGGGCATGGTGTTGAAGCCCAGACAGTCAGAAGCGAAGGCCAGAGGAGAATTAAGGTTGGCCTGACTGAATTTCTATATAAAATGGAGACCCCAGGAGGAACTCATCAATGGAAAAGGGGACCGTCATGGTGGAGGGATATTCCTGGGTGAGATGGCCTCTGAAATAAGTATATCTTCTAGGGTAGGGAGGAACCACATATAGAGTTAAGTTCTAGGGTAAGACCACAGCTCTTGAGCCATGGTAGCAAAATCCCAAAAGTCAGAATCAGAGCCAGAAGGACAAGAAAAAGTACTGTTACCTCCTTTTTTATAAACAAGGGAATTGAGGTTAATCGACTTGCACATAGTCACACAGATGATAAATATTTAGGAGCAGGATTTTTAAAAATGATTTTTTTTCAATTAATGAGCACTTATTTTCCCTCCCTCTTTTTTCCCCCATATAACCGAAAGAAAAAACTGAACAACAAAACCTTTGTAAAAATTATGCATGATCAAGAAAAACAAAATCCTTAAATATTCTCCTCCAAAGATCATACAGCTAAAAAGTGGCAGGACCAGAATTCCTAGGTCTTTTGACTTCAAATACAGTACCCTTTGCATTGTGCCATGATATTTAATACACACACACACACACACACACACACATACACACAATTACATTCTGGTAGATCTTTGAAGGCCAAGATTAAATGCTGCTTCATCAATGAAGCCTTCTCATAGTACAAAGTGATTTCTCCCTCATCTGACCTAATGGGAGACAGCTAGGTGGTGCAAAGCTTTGGACCTGAACTTAGAAAGAATTGAGTTCAAAATTAATTCCTCTGCCTGAGCTTTAATTTCTTTATCTATAAAGTGAGGGGTGTTTGCATGTTGCATTTCATTATTCTGTGATGAGATTAATTTAAGACTGGTTTTGGTATTGGGAAAGGGGGCAGTTATAGAAACTGGCAGCAGGTAGACAGAGTATGGAGGGAATAAAAGAGGGAGATAACGTGTTAAATGAAGGTGATAAAAACTAACCCATATTTGAAGGCAACAATGTTTGTCAGAAATGTAGATTAAAGAAAGACCCAGGAACAAATCTGGACTTGAAAAGGGGGAATGGTTAAAATTATTCTGGTATTCAGAAGCAATTAGTGAAATTTATAGTGATAAGATTTGAAGGGGCTTGAATAAAGGTGGTTTTTTGCATAAAATGAATATATTTGCATTCATCACTATTTTGAATGTTACTATGGATTTAATGATTAAGAAAACTAAAGTTGAGTAGACAATTGACTTCTTCCTTTCTCTGCAGGGAACAACCAAGGATTTGGGTGAATGATTGCAGTAAGCATCATTCTTTTCATACTGCTACTGTGCCAAGTGAATTTCTGTGACTCATTTAACAGCAGGAGACTCTTCTATTGACCAGAACAAAAAAAAAAAAGAGAATTCTCTTACTCATACTAGGAGCAGCATTTGAGGGTAGTATGCCCTGGTACCACTCTACCCGAAATCCAATAATATAATTGGCACCTGGAAACGACTAATAAAAATTATACCCTTTGCCTCAACAAATTAAAGTCATAAAATTAAGAGATAATCTACCTATAAATACAGTCTGACCTGTCATCTGCACTCTTCAGGTTTTTATTCTGGTATGATCTAGAAAAAATGGCTAGATCTTATAAAACAGAAAATGAAATAGAGTTTGGAAATTATCTCATGCATACTTGATTATTACAGCCAATCTGGTTTGTCTCTAATACTCCAGTACTCTAATGCAGAAGTGTCAGACATTGGCAGCAACCCTCCTGATTGTGTCCTGAATGACATTAAAAGGCAATTGGGAAATATAAAAAAGTAACAATGTAATAGGACACAAATAATATTATATAGATTTCTTTGTATGGTTTAGGAGTCCATTTCTATCTGAGATATACACTTCTGCTGAAATAGAACTGAAGTACCATTCATACTCTCCAATAATGTTGATCCAACCTATTCATGTCTATCTACGCTATGAAACTCCTGTATATTTTCTTTGATAGATCTATGTCCTCCCTAAGGAGGTTCACCTCATTCCCTTGACATTACATGGATACCCGTAGAGAACACAGGCTGTCCATCAGTGGTTTTTCACTCTTGCTATGAGCTTAATTTTAAAAAAGTGTATACATTTCTCTGGTGCTACTCTTTGCACTACTCTCATCTTGCAATTTCCCACATGTAATGTGTCTATTCTCACCCCTTATATGCCCTTCTACTTTCTTTTGTTCATCTTTAACTTCTCAATTTTTGGAGACTGATATTCAATGATTAAGTAGAACCATTTAGCTTAATCAGAAGGATATTGACTCTAAAAGATGAGAATTAGGCTGTCAATATAAAAAAGGATAAAAATTTATAATACAAAGCAAACTTAAACATTTTGTTTGATCCTTCTAACAGGCATCATGGTAGATAAGAATGTCACATGTTACTGATTATGTGACAACGTATGCTTTTTTTGAAAAAAAAAAACAAACCTTATCTTCTATCTTAGAACCTATTGGTTCCAAGGCAGAAGAGTGCAAGGGCTAGGCAATTGGGGTTTAGTGATTTCCCTAGGTTCATACAGTGAGGTTCAAGACCAGATTGGAACATGGGACCTTCCATCTCTAGGCTCGGCTCTAAATCCATTGAACCACCTAGGAGAGCCTGATGACATATACTATTAACATTGGGATTAAAGTCATGAGCTGGACCTATGATTTTATTGTCACAGAGAACTCTGTCTCTTTTCAGACTGGCACCTTCTTTGTGACTTATAGGCTTAGAGGTCGGAGTCCAGGCTTAGTACTTATAGTTTAAAGAATGGAAGTATTTAAAGTGAATTTCTAGGGTTACAAGACAAGTATGTATCAGAGTGAGAATTCTGTTCTTCCTGGCACTGAGTCTGGCTTTGTATCCACTTTTTATCATAGTAGTGGTAAAAAGCTAACCACCAGGCTTTTGGTTTAGTGGCTCTAAATAGACTTATTTAAAATCTTTAAAAGGAACCCTTATACTATTAGAGAGCAGACAAGAGGCATTGTGGTCCTGTGAAAAGAATTTTCAATCAATGCTAGTCCTAGTCTCAGCCCTATAATACTACAATGGTTTTAAGGAAGTTATTTCCTCACTTGTGAAATAGATTAAATGATATCTATCCTACCTTCCTGATGTTGTGAGGTTCATATCTGATCATCCTCCTGATCCTGAGTGTAGAAAATGAAATAATTCTTATGAAAGCACTTTAAAACAAGGAGGGCAAATTGGAGTCATCTTGAACTGACTCATTAAATTTTCAGGGTGAGCATTTCTATCTTGGAGGAAATTGGCAAATGCTATAATTCAAAACTGATTTATTGCTTTGTTGATTGATTGTTCAGACAAGAAAATGATGGGAAAATGTTAACAATATAGATCAAACTTAAGTAATCTGTCATGCCTTTTCAGAGAGCTGGTTGTTAAATATTTTCCAGTATACTCTCTCTTTACATCATTACAAGGGCAGTTGAAATGTGAGACATTTTTAGTTAACTGAAAGACAATACAGTAGTCTTTCCTTATAATGTTGCTATTTGTGGAGGAAGAAGATAACAACTGTTATAAACTTTCTGCTCTACAGTGAGAGAAAATCTATAGACATGAATATTTAGAAAACAGAGGACCAGATTTAACCCACATGTCAAATATGTGGTTCAGGTCTTTAAAATGGGGTTTTAGAGTGGTACACTGTTAGTTATTCTCTGTATTAACTGATATGACCTCATATCTTTTCAGTACCAAAGCAAAGACTGCTTGACCCATTCTATATCCCCTTCTTCCACACCTTCAAAATGGAATTGTGAAGGAGGTAGAAATGACAATTCATTTGAATTCAGGAGGGAGTTGAATTCCAAGAGGAAGAAATAGATAAAGGGAGAACATTCCATACATGAACATTGTTCTGTACAAACTATGGAAGCCAGAAATGGAATGTTTTATGTATAGAATTTCCCTGTGTACATGAGGTATCCCACCCAGTTAGGACGAGCTCCTTGAGGCATTGTAAACCTTAAAATTTCACAGACTTATGAATGTTAAAAATTTTTACTCCACATTGAGGAATCCTCCAATTCCCTACTTGAAATAATTCCCTACCAGATAGTGAAAACTCTACTTGAATGTAAAAACTCCTTGCTATGGGAGGATCTCTAATGCTTTAGGGCAGAAAACTCCTTGCTAAACAAAGAAAGTACTTGGATCCATGCTTATGGTGGGGCAAGGAGTTCTTTGATCCAGGCCTGTTTTTAGAATTGATACAATGGGATGCTAGTTACCTAAAAGGGTTGGGCAAGTTTTCTCTTGATGAGATTAGCTGAGTCAGCTGTGTTTTCTCTTGTTCAGACTTACTGAGGAGATTGGTCAACACAGCAGAATTTTTTCTGATTCAGACTTACTGAGGAGATTGGTCGACTTAGCAGGAATTTAGATGGACAGTCCTTTGGAAAGCGTCTACAGTGATTGGTAGATGTAGGGACTTAGGGGAGGTGACATGGGAGAAAAACCCCTATATAAGAAAAAGCAGAATCTCTTGAGAGATATCCTTTTGGAGGAATTCCTTTTGGAGGATCTCTGATGAGGATCACTTGGGAAGAATCTCTTGAGAGAGGCTCTGAAGAAGGGAAGCTCTTGGAGGACAATCTCTAAGGAGGTCTTGCTGGAGCTCCTCTAAGGGGACTCTGTCCCTCTGGAGGCTCTGGAGAGAGGCCTTTTGGAACAGTCTCTGGCTGGAAGGCTCTCTGGTGAAGTCAGCTGAGATGGAGCTGGCCTGGTGTCACTAGAATCCTTGTTTAGGCAGACCTTGTGCTGAGTGTTAAAGGACTGACTGACTGATTCTCTCTCTTAAGACTCAGGTTTAGGCCATATTGGCTTGAGGCCCTTCATAATTATTCCTTTCCTACTCTTTCTCTCTTTCTCTAATTCCTCATTATATTATTAATTAAAAATCTCTATAAAACCCAGTTGACTTGGGTATTTGAATAATTGGGAATATTTCCCTGGCAACCACCTTATATTTGATTTAAAAACCAAGACACTGTAGTGAAACATATTTTCTGCGGTCAAATTTACTCACCCTCTCTTATATCTATCACAATTTATATCTTCCACTATTTTAATCACTACAGTTTAAGATCTCAATCATTTTAAATCTCACAGCATGTGATTTTTTTATCACCTTTCACTTTTTGTGTCTCCAAACATAATGCCTTATACACAGTAAACACTTAAATATTTGTTTACTATAAACTAAACTACAAGATCTGCCAGACAACAGTAGCTATTCCTATTTGGGCTTTTACCTGTTGCCTACTGCTTGAGTCACCTTCCCCTATCCCTTACCCATCTGATAGAACATGTAGCTCTTGTCTCTGTGTTTCCCCTTGGGACTAAACACTTGTCTGGACATTCTGTCATTGCTTGATGCCCCATTCTCCAGTTCCCTTGCCTGTGACCCAGTTTAAATCCCTGCTAGTTCCTAGCATCTCTGGTATGGTCTGTCTTGGCTTGCCATGGATTAAAGCCCTGGCGCTGATTGTTCCTGAGAATATCCTTAAAACTTTAGGAACCAGAAGTGGTTTTGTGAGAACAATGAGCAATCATGTTGTAAATTTCAGGAAAAGTGACATAGAGTCATGTAGCTATTGATTCTCCATCCTTGCTTTTCTATAAATTATTGTGATACCGAGATCTTCGATTGTGACCATACCTTTCTTACTATATACTTGGAGGCAGAGATTTTGCCTCTTGATTTCAGTTTGACTTTAAACTTCTTAGTCAGGCTTTTCCCAGAATTTAGTTCAAGTTGGGCCATGGTTATTGATTTAAAATCTATTTTTTTTTAAAAAAACATCATAAATCACTTTGATTCCTGAACACTTTGGTTTCTACCAAATCATATTGCATATATTCTCAGGGACTAGCTATTTGGATGAAACCTCATAAATTTAAGTGAAAAATAAAACCATTTTTACTGATTGTCAATAGTTCTGAACAAGGAATAACACATAAATGTTTGGGGGGTGGTGGTCTCAAAGTTAGTTACAACAAACAAAAAAAAATCAGGAATATCTGCATTTATCTAATATCTGCATTTATCTCATGTAACTTTTCTTTAGAATACTCAAAAAAGCAATCTTAATAATGAATTACAAAATTATTTCACTTTACTTATTCACAATAATTATGAAATTATTTGACTTCTTCCAAGTGGTGGACATAGTAATGGTTCAGTAGTTGTCAAATGAAAGGTGGAAAATTTGAAGGAAAAAAACACAACCCACTGTGTCTGGAGTTTGAAGACCTATATTGGAAGACAGGATCTGTCTGTCACTAGCATCGTGACCTTCCACACAAAGTTATATGGAGATAATAAAGCACTATATGAATGTAATGTATTATTTATAATGTAGTGCCTGTGGTATAATAATAATGATTGGTCATGTTTATAGAACACTCTTCCAGCTATAAATTACTTTGACATCCTCTGCCAGTTCAGCTGCGGTTTTTAAGGAAAAGATAAAGTTGTCCTCAATTCCTTTGTCGAACCCTGGGATTCCTCAGTGACCTATAAGTTGCTCTGTGGTAAAAATACAAAAAGATGACTATTCTGTTCAGTTCACCACACTGCCACCTGCATCTCAGTGTGGGTTGTATCCTAGAGAGGAATATGAGATATGCCTTGGAAACCATTCTTAACTAGAACCGCAGGCTGATTCTGAGGTGCTCAGGAGGACAAAAGGAGCCTGAAATCTTTTACAAATGCACCAATCTTTGGGAAGCAGACACTAGCCTATGAATACACCAATTGTGAGTAGGCCAGATAAGGAGGAAGACCAGGGCTGATAAGATTCCTCTAGTGTTAAGGGCTGCCCCTTAAGGAACTTATCAGCTTATCCAGCTGTTTGGATCTAAGCATCCCTCTCCTCCCTCTGGCCTATTCTAACCAGGCAACATCCCATACATCTTCTTATTTAATTGTCAAAAACACTTTGTGAGGAATATTAAGTATTATTAAACCCATTTTAATATGAGGTGGGAGAGAGTCATTAGCAGTCAATGCTGCCTTTCGTTTTATGCAGTCCTGTGCTCATCCTTGTTAGCGGAGAGAAGAGCTCTTGACTTTCTTTGTTTTTCTTTTTTTCTTATTTTATAAAGACAGTTCAGAGAACAGAGACCTTGGTCTTATGGATCAAGAGATAGCAGGCAGGGGAGTTGTGTAGGATCAAGAATTTATGGAGTAATGCATGGCTTCCTGGTAACAGATGTAGTATTTATTGGGAAAGGAAATGGGGGGTAGGAAAAACACAGAGACACTAACTGCTGGCCCAAGTGTCCTGAACAATGTAATTTTTAAATAATAGTAGTTATGAAGTCGAGTAGCCGAATGCTTGAGAGTTCTTGAATCTGTCCTTGTAAATGAAGAAGGTAGATTTCCTTGGCAGAATGATACTAGTATCTCACCTTCACGGCAGAGGAAGATTTTTTTTGGATAACATGGAATAGTGAAAGACAGAGTTCGAGAATCTGAATACCAATCCTTGTTCTGAGAGATTATCTGTATGGTCTTGGGAGAGTAATTTCTTTGACTTTCATTCTCTTATCTGTAAAATAGAGAGCCAGGTTATTGAAAAACTGGAAACTATTTGGAGTATGGCATTCAGGATGGGAAAAGGGGCTTGAGTCCATGTCATATAAGGAACAGTTGAAGGAATTAGGGATCTTTATCCTGAAGATGAGAAGACTCAGAAGGAACATGTAAGCTGTTTTTAAGGGGATGGGACAGAACTATCATTAATAGATGATTTACAAAGAGAAAGATTTAGGCTTGAACTAAGGAAAAAAAAACCCCATCAACTTTCTAACAATTAGAACTGTACCAAAAAGATTTGGGCGATTTGAGAAGTTGTGAGTTAACATTGATTGGAAGGATTAAAAAAAAAACAACTTTTTTATTGGGAGAGAAATCTAGTCTTCCTATGTCACTTGGATTGGAAATCCAATGGGTCCAGAATGACTTACTGATCAGTGAAGGAGTTTTGACTTGCTCTCTTTTTCTCAAGACTTAATTCTCCCTTTCTTAGGACTCTTGCCCCTGGGATCTCACAATAATGGGGCCAGACTAGCCCCAACACTATCTGCTTAGTCAACTATAACAGAGACCTCATGAGCTCTAGTTGACTGGGCAGCTTCAGTCACCTCTCGCATCAGAGATTACAAGTGTGTGCCACCACACCTGGATATCATTAGAGGTATGCAAGAAGAGGTTAGAAGACCATTTACTGGATATGTTGTAGTGGGAATATTTATTCTTCTAAAGGTTAGTCTAGATAATCTTGGAGGTCCCTTCTAATACCAAGTTTAGTGATTCAGGGACCTGATGACCTTTGGAGTTCTTCTAGCTCTAAATCTATGTTTCTGTTATCTTTGGAGGTGGCTTTGCAAGAAACCTAAAGTTTAACAGTTTCAGAATCTGAATTTCTATCCAGAGAAGGGTAATGAACATCAAAATACTGAAATCATGATAGGAAGAAGCAGAAGACTCAGCCTTTTCTATTACTGAGTTATTTAGACAACATGGGTACAATTGGAAAAAGGGAGATTATCTAGCCAGTAGCCCCAAAGTCTGTTTCGTTCTAAAAATTCTAAAAGAATTAAAACCATAGGGTGATACTTCAATTTGGGATGGGATGAGGAAGATGTGAGGGGTCTTAGGCAAAAGTGGAACCCTACTGAGAGACAGAATTATGTTTATTGTTTAAGGTTTTTGGAAATCCTATTTTGTGTATCTCCTCTATTTACTCATGGGTTTCTATGAAGTCCTTTCTTTTCTTGGCTTTGATTTTGACTCTCCAGACATTTCTACTCTGCCTCATTTTTCCTTTTTATACTAAAAGTTCTCTTAGTCCCCACAGTCTTCTAAAGCTGGAAGTCCCCATAGCTTTTCACCTTTGAACATCCCTCTGTCTCCATGGACGCCCATTGCTGAATTCTATCATGAATCTTCACTTTGAGGAAGAACCTGGCCCAACCCTTCTGCATTCTTCATCTGGCTATCATTCTGATGCTCTGGAATTAGTCCTCGTGTGGACATTTCCCCCCTACTCTTGCCACTTTGGAGTTCTCTTTTGTGTAATGTCTCTCTTTATAAGAAAGAGAGCTCCTCAAGGGCAGGGACTATCTTCTTAAAAAAAAGTATGTTTTTGTATCTTAGTACAGTGCCTGGAACACAACATGTACTTAATATATGCTTGGTGATTTGACAGTTTCTGATGGGTAAAATAAAGGCTATTCTGTGTCCAATATTTGTAGCTATTACATTGAATGCTATATGTGACTTGGAGATTCTTTTATCCCTATCTGTATAAACTAGATAGGACTTCTTTTCTCCAGTGCATTCATAGAATGGGACATAAATAGCCAAAGAAAGAATTACCTATTGGTTTGGTCCCTAAGAATGGACCTTGCCTGTGAAAATGCAGAGCTTAGGGGAAGAGTCACATATTATATCTGAGTTCAAATAATGATAAAAATGAAAGGAAGGTAAAGGAAATAATGATAATATTAACATTTATTTCATGTTCTCTGTGCCAAAAAACAGGCAGAGGCTTAGTCATTGGTCCAGGATCACACAGCTAGTAAGTATCTGAAGCTGTATTTGAACTCAGGCTTTCCTTACTCTAGCTCTTGTTGATTTAGGAAAAAAAGGACATGACTCAAATGGCTGGCATTTGTATAGCAATTACTATGTGCCAGGTCCTATGCTAAGAACTTTACAAATATTCTCATTTGATCCCCATAACAACTCTGGGAGGTGGGTACTAGTTTTATTCCTATTTTACATATGAGAAAACTGAGGCAAACAGGATGAGTGACTTGCTCAAGGTTAGACAGCTAGTAAATGATTAAGGCTAGATTTGAACTTGAGGTGGGAGAGCTTTGATGTAAAACCCTGGATCTGGACATGTATCCTTGTCAAGAATAACAATCCCAATAATTGCCCTTAAAAATAAAAGAGATTTGTTAATTTGAAAGCGATGTTGAATGGTTGGGAGATGGGTACAAGAGTAGAGATGAGTTCTGGGCTTCTTATACCTTTTAGACAACAGGGGTTACATGACCAGAGATGAGGAGATGGAATGATGTTACTATGTAAGCAGTAGTGGGGAGTTGTTTGCTACCTAATCAGGGATGGAGTGATGTTTTGTGTCCCAAAGATACAAGGGGTGACTGGAATAGTTCAGGGGACAATTAGATGTCTTAGATACAACCTGATGCTTATCAGAATAGAATTGGGAAATATATATCTGTGTTCATCTCAAAATTTAGGGGAGAATCCATGGGGACTATTTCATGGAATATTTCATGAGTCTCTGATGCTCAGGGGTCACCTTTTTCTCAGCACTACAAGAATGCAAGGAAGGAAAGGAATTTTCCTGTGTCCCTTTTGGCTTGGAACACTTCTGGGGTTCGGGGTGTCCAGAGGAAACCCTAGGTCCCATGTCATCCTGACTCTAGGACTAGTATTCTAGTCATAGAAGCAGAATGGATTAAGAAAGGTAACATGTAAAAGTGTGAATAACTGTACTTGGGATATGATGAGAAAAGGAAGAGACAGAAGGCGGTGGAAGTTAGAAGAAGTGTGCTGCCATGCAAAGAGCATAGCTGCAGGTCTATTTTGTGAGAAGGGTAAAAAATGATTCTGAAATGGAGGCAATATTGAGCCCATCATTCTTTAGCATGAAAAATGAAGAAAATAAATGTGGACAATTAGAAAATAATGAATACCTTGCCAAGCCATTAATAACAAAATAGGTAATATGATTTGTGAACAAATCAGCAGACCTTGAAGCTAGCATACTACATAGATAGCCTTAAAGTTCAGCCTTGCAAAAAGGTTTCCAAAATCCTAAGCCTGTACACCACCCATTGAGCTATAGAATGTGCATTGGTCTCCTCTGGCATCTGTCAAGGTAGCACCCTAATTTATGAACTCATTTCTTCCTGTGGATGGATCCACAGGAAGCACAAGCTTCTCCCTATAACACATAAAGGTCGCATGGAAAGTGATGTTGATTCAGTGACCCATTGTTCCCAGACCTGTTTGTGGATCAGTGTTGGGGGAGGAATCCTGTAGGCTGCAGCTTTGTGTTATTTGTTATTTATTACATAAGAACTACCTATAAACCCTCACATATTGGCAATTGGAGAGCTGCTGAGGTGCAATGACTCCTCTCCTTTTGCTGACCTGGACTTATTTGAATTGTCTTTATCTCATTATGAAAGTTATTGTTAAAAAGCTAGATCCATTTTGAAAACTTTGCTGATCTCCACTGAATAGCTGGTCAATGTATTGCTCCCTGGATGTATTTTAATAAATGCCTTTTAATTCTCTTTATCCTAAGTTTTGCCTTGTTTATAAAGGCAAAAGCCCAAACAAAGGATTTTCCTTTTAACAGTATGGTGCATCTATGGAAGGCAAATACATAATAAAGGAAAAAGGAGAACTGAATGGGGAATAAGAAAATATGTGGATTAATCCTAATTGTGATAGAATATGATAAATATTTAATTACTGTGGAAAGGAAACTAGAACTAGTTCTGGACTTTCTGCCACTGTATTGGAACAAGCAATGGTGGGAATATTAGAGAAAGAAGAAAGTGACAAGACTGACAGTTGGTGGAAGGGGTAACTGGGAGTGGCAGTTGGTCTTGTGACTAGAGGACTTCCTTCCTGGATTTGGGGGGGGGAGGCTTTGGCTTCCCAGTCTGAATAGAGTGCCTCTGTTTTCTTCAGCCCAAATAGAGGGGCACAATCAGCTTTTAAGGTCAGAACTTTTCTTGTTGCTTTCTGTCTACTGTTATGATTTTGAAATTAAGAAAACTAGCACAGATATAGTGTAGACAGGAATAAGAGAAACCATCCACCAGTCTGTGAGGCCTGGCCTCAGCTCCAAAATTGAGAAAGACTCCAACCTTATTTAGGGACATCCCTCTTCCCTTTTCCTTGATACCTCTCCAATCCAAACTGGTTATTAAAATTTATCTTATTTGAATATCGCAGTAAGATAAGTGGACCATCTTTTCTGGGGCATAGAGGGAGATGAACCTCAGCTCAGTCATCCAATTATAAACATTCCTTATTGGACCCCTGCCGGGTGACCAAATTTTGGGGAAGTCTTGTCCCTCAGAAGGGTCCGTGTTTACCTGTTCTGGAGCAACTTTGGCAGCAATCTAGCAAGAAGACATCGCTGCAGGCTATAATAAGTGGCTCATTTCTTGGACACCCCATTTTGTTAAAAAATACTCTCAGCTTCCAACACAGCTCAGCAGCAAGAACTAGAAAGAGAAATCCCATTCAAAATTACCTTAGACAAAATGAAATACTGAGGAATCTATCTCCCGAGACAAACACAGGAACTATATGAACACAACTACAAAACACTCTCCACACAAATAAAACTAGACTTGAATAATTGGAAAAACATTAACTGCTCATGGGTAGGACAAGCCAATATAATAAAAATGACCATCCTACCCAAACTCATCTATCTATTTAGTGCCATACCCATGGAACTTCCAAAAAATTTTTTTACTGATCTAGAAAAAAACATAACAAAGTTCATTTGGAAGAACAAAGGATCAAGGATATCCCAGGAAATAATGAAAAAAATACAAAGGAAGGGGGCCTTGCAGTCCCAGATCTCAGACTATATTATAAAACAGCAGTCATCAAAACAATTTGGTACTGGCTAAGAGACAGAAAGGAGGATCAGTGGAATAGACTCAGGGTAAGTGACCTCAGCAAGACAGTATATGACAAACACAAAGATCCCAGCTTTTGGGACAAAAATCCACTATTTCATAAAAACTGCTGGGAAAATTGGAGGACAGTGTGGGAAAGATTAGGTTTAGATCAACACCTCACACCCTACACCAAGATAAATTCAAAATGGGTGAATGACTTGAACATAAAGAAGGAAACTATAAGAAAATTAGGCGAACACAGAATAGTATACATGTCAGACCTTTGGGAAGGGAGAGGCTTTAAAACCAAGCAAGACTTAGAAAGAGTTACAAAATGCAAAATAAATAATCTGGAATACATCAAATTAAAAAGTTTTTGTACAAACAAAACCAATGCAACTAAAATCAGAAGGGAAACAACAAATTGGGAAACAATCTTCATAAAAACCTCTGACAAAGGTTTAATTACTCAAATTTACAAAGAGCTAAATCAATTGTACAAAAAATCAAGCCATTCTCCAATTGATAAATGGGCAAGGGACATGTACAGGCAGTTTTCAGCCAAAGAAATCAAAACTATTAATAAGCACATGAAAAAGTGCTCTACATCTCTTATAATCAGAGAGATGCAAATCAAAGCAACTCTGATGTATCACCTCACACCTAGCAGATTGGCTACCATGACAGCTATGGAAAGTAATGAATGGTGGAGGGGATGCGGCAAAGTAGGGACACTAATTCATTGATGGTGGAGTTATGAATTGATCCAACCATTCTGGAGGGCAATTTGGAACTATGCCCAAAGGGTGATAAAAGACTGTCTGCCCTTTGATCCAGCTATAGCACTGCTGGGTTTGTACCCCAAAGGGACAATAAGTAAAAAGACTTGTACAAGAATATTCATAGCTGCACTCTTTGTGGTGGCCAAAAATTGGAAAATGAGGGGATGCCCTTCAATTGGGGAATGGCTGAACAAATTGTGGTATATGTTGGTGATGGAATACTATTGTGCAAAAAGGAATAATAAAGTGGAGGAATTCCATGGAGACTGGAACAACCTCCAAGAAGTGATGCAGAGCGAAAGGAGCAGAACCAGGAAAACATTATACACAGAGACTGATACATTGTGGTACAATCGAAGGTGATGTACTTCTCCATTAGTATCAATGCAATGTCCCTGAACAATCTGCAGGGATCTAAAAAACACTATCCACAAGCAGAGGATAAACTATGGGAGTAAAAACACCGATGAAAAGCAACTGCTTGACTACAGGGGTGGAGGGGATATGACTGAGGAGAGACTCTAAATGAACACTCTAATGCAAATACCAACAACATGGAAATGGGTTCGAATCAAGAACACATGTGATACCCAGTGGAATCGCGCATGTGCTATGGGAGAGGTTGTGGGAAGAGGGGGAGAGGAAAAGAAAATGATCTTTGTTTCCAATGAATAATGTTTGGAAATGACCAAATAAAATAATGTGAAAAAAATAAAGTGAAAAAAAAGCCTCTCAGCAGGGAGCATCTCTCTCCTTCTCCTCAATGGCAGGCATATTCCTTCTCTCTTCAACTCCTCTATTCCCTGCTACAAAGCTTCCATATCCCCTGTTTTTTCAATTCCCCCATCTTTCCCTATAAATATTTAATTACCTATTTTGTGCCAGGCACTGTGCTAAGTGCTAGGGATAAGTATGTGAAAAATAAAGTTCTTCTTGAAGGTAAATACACTTAAGAGCAATCTAATGAAGGACAATATACAAAAAGAAGCTGAAAATAGTGGGGGTGTCAGAAGATACTCAGTGTCAAGGGATGATGATGATGATGATGATGATGATGATGATGGAATCAAAACCAAATAGCAGCTTGTGGCAAATGAAGAGATGGCTGGTAGTTGATCCCTCTATATAATGAGGTTATTTTTTGCTCCGTTCTCCAATTCTCCAATCAGTAGGGCCAAAGCAAGTGAAAGTAATGATGAGGTATGAGTAGCAAAGCTGAAGCAATATCTATGATGATGATTTTTTTGGTGATTAATTTTTCTGGTGATGAATTTATTCTGAAAAGGGCCTGGTGAAGATGATGGTGGAGTTGAAGACAAGCAGAACACCTTGAAGTTGCTTAATTGCATCTTTCCATTGCTGTCTGTGTAAATAATAACTATCATTTACATTACTGCTGTGATTTTGCCTAAGTCACTTTCATTCCCTCAGACTCTTTTTCCTCATCTGCAAATTGAGGGCATTGGACTATATGAATTCTAAGATTCCTTTCTTCTCTAAATACTATGTTCCTACTAATAAAACATCTCTAAGTTCCTTTTCCACTCTCATATTCCACAATCACCTAGCTATTAAGGTTGCACATGGAGACAATTATATTTTCTCTTTTATATTATTAACTATCAATAAACCTAAAAATTTCTACTGAACTTCTTTCAGATATAATTTACTTTTAAAGACATATTAAATTTAGCAATTTGAAAGAAAATTGCTTTACTTCCCTTTTTATATATTTTGTTTACTTTTGAATATTAAAAATTTTTCTGTTGATCTTATTTGCATATCTACATCTACCCATTAATCTACCTCTTCCTTCCCCAGATAGAACCTCTTTTCTATTTTATATGTATATATATTTATATACGTATATATATATGTGTGTGTGTGTGTGTGTGTGGTCAAGCAAAACAGATCAAGAGATAGGCCATGTGTAAGAATAAGCATCTCTTTCTGCACATTAGATTCATCATCTATCTGCCAACATGTCATGGGCATGTGCCATCAGTTTTTGCACAAGTCATGATTATTCACTGTTTTAATCAGAGTTCTGAGGTCTTTCAAAATTGTTTTTCTTCACATTTTTGTAGATATTGCACAAACTGTCCAACTATTCCCATTTCACTCTTGCTAGTTCATACAATCCTTCCCATATTTGGAGAAGCATACTGGTTTTTGCAAAAACATTTGTGATAATATCTTACAGTTGCCTACAGACAGTGTCTATAGACAGTCTGCAGACACACTAAGACTATAATGATTCATATTATTGGTCTAGAGAAACACGGGAAGGTTTATATGAGCTAATTAGAAAGAAAGGAGAAAAGTAGAATAGTTTGTGTAAGAAATATATGTCATATTAATCTCATGCTATAATTTGTTTGGCTAGTCAACAATAGTCACCTATTTTGTTTCCAGCTCTGTCAAAACAAGAAGTACTAGTATAGTCTTGTTAATTTCTTTTGGCATGTGTAGGGATTAGTATTGTTGGGTCTAAGTGAATTATGGATATTTCTATAGATTCATGATATTACTGAGTGGAGTATTCTCTCTATTTGTTGACTACAACTCACCTATAACTTCTCATCTAATAAAGATCTACCTAGTGTACTAGAGGCATTCTTTTGGTTCATCTAATATTTCATGGATATTAGAGCAATGCCAGGGAGTGTTTACCTCTCATTCCTTATTCTTCCTACGTAATCATGCTTTCCTAGTCTTATACTGGGTATTAGACTCATAGATCTAGAAAGAGAAAGGGCTTTAAAAACCATCCACTTTAACCCTCTAATTTTCCAATTTAATATATTGTAAAACAAGAAGAATAGGTATCCTCCCCAAGGTCTCACAAGTAATAAATATGAGAGGTATGATCTGAATCCATATCCTCTGGCCATCCCATATTACCCACATATATCTCTCATGATCTCCTCTGCTATGTAGAAGCCAAATCATCTCCAAATTCTTCTTTTGAATATTTGAATATGAGGAAAGAATCTAGATGATGTAGTAGATAGAACACTGGGCTTAGAGTCAGGAAGATCTGAGTTCAAATCTGGATTTAGATACTGGTAGTAGTAGTCTCTCGGTAACCGAGGATGACTATTGTCTTTGTGTGTTTTTGTGCACAAAGACACTTGTGCGTGAAGGAGATTTAAGTGGAAAAGTTGATGCACAGAGACAGTCCCACTCTCTCGGCGTTGGAAGCCTGGGTCCAGTGGCACGAAAAGTTGTTACACCTGGAGACTTCCTCAGCTGCATTGGATGGACGTGTTGTCTTTTGTGCTCCAACACACCCTAAGCACTCCACAGTGCTTTGCTGCGTCGCCCTCTCAGCCGTTGAACCTTCTTATTGGTTTCTTCCATCTGTTCCGCCGAAGCAGTCTTCACATGCTGGGTGAGCAAAGCCCTGGTTCACCAGGGGTCGATGACCCGATGGCTACCCTCACAAGGTTTGGCCGGCCTGTGGAAGCCGTTGCCCGGGGTGTGGCCGCTGCCACATGCTAGCAGCTACTGGGAGCCACAAGTGAGAGCTGGGTGTCAGGTGAGGGTCAGAGTTGGAGAGCTGCCCTAGGAGGGCACGACAAGCCCTCCATACCAAAGATATTACTCCTCCCTGAGCACCCCATACACCCCTTTATATACTGGGCAAGTAATTTAACCTCTATCTGCCTCAGTTTGGGAATAATAATGATACCAGCTTCATAAGCTGTGGAGAGGATAAACTTTATAAAGCCTATTGCGCATAATAGGCTGTTAATAAATGCTTTTCCCCTTTCTTCTACCCTCCACATATTCCCATTTACACTGAAGTCATCCTTTGGTACTTACTGTCATGTAAAGGTGACCTTCCATTCTCTATGACTTGCCAGTGGAGTTTAAGTTCTGGCAGAGCCTACTAAACTGGAAAGGTTTAGGGTACACAAATAGTTAGTCTGTGGGTCTGTGGTCCGAGTATTAAACTAACTTAGTTGAGGTTCAGAAAGACTCATCTCTGGATTGATTACAGACAGATGAGTTTCTTGGTCATGGCCACCATTGAAGAACTTTAACCGAGTCAGAGAGGTATTGTAATCTGTACAGGTAGAAAAAACCCAGTTGATAAAAAGTTTAGCTCCTTGAAGTGTTGAAGATAAATTTTATGATTTGATAAGACAAAAAAATCCATCATTGAGAGGACAATCTCCTGTTGATTAATTTCTCTGTCCAACCTGGGTTATAGACATAATGTTGCACAAATTTCCATGAAATATCTAAGGAAACAGAAGACCTTCAGAGCATTGGGTAGA